>NC_135739.1:12500-225000 GCF_041903045.1 Epinephelus lanceolatus
CTTCAGTTCTAACCCTGACCTGCTCATGAGCCCTAAACCCAACCCAAGGAGGACCCTGGCCTTTAACTGGAACCCAATTAGACTTTATTCCACTACGACCTGGACGTGACCTCTGACCCTAACCACACCCCTGACTGGCCCTCATCCTAACCAAACCCAACCGTACTCGACTTTTTAATCTGAACCCAAATTGTCTACAGTCTACCACGACCTGGACGGGACCTCTGATCCCCCGAAAAAAACACACACACGCACACACACACACACACACACCCCTGAGGGACCCTATACTGACCCAAAACAATGTCTACTCTTGTACTTAATTTGAACCCAAACTGGCCCCAGTCTACCACCACTTGGACGTGACCTCTGACTCTAAATACACCCCTGACGGACCCTAACCCCTACCAGAACAAGGTGGACTCTAGGTTTTCATTTGAACCCAAATTGGCTCTACACTACTGCCACTGGGACTTGACTTTTGACCCCAAACACGCCTTTGACTATGGGAAGGGACTCTGAGGAGGGATGATGGACTGTGCCTTTTAGTCTCATCGTCTTCGACGATGAGACTCAACTCCTTTCGTCCTAACCAAGCCCGTGCCTCTCCCTCGTCTCTCGGTTTCCCTTCCCGTCTTTATTTTGATATGTTGTGTGTTTATTTACAGAGAACCTATTGGGCTCACACCCTAACACAAGACAGGATGCTATTGGGGTATAATTGCTTATGATTGTATGGGATTATGCTGGTACGGACCCTTCCATGTTTTATTGACCTTTGTTTATGATGAGGTGGGCACTCGCCCGTGATGGTATGATGTTTATGTTTACAGTTACATATTACATGATAATGTTTGCATTTACCCACGCTAGGATGATTTTGCATTTGCATATCATAGGAGAATGTTGGCATCAGCCCAGGATATGATGTCATGTTCAATGTTCTTGTTTATTATTGAAGTTATGCCTGTACTGCTGTAGGATCTACTGTCCATGCCCATAGAAGGAGTGTTCTATATTAATGATTTATGATGCCAGAAAATTCAATTCATAATTTCGATATTAATTACAATTGGATAACATTAAAATACAATTCAAAAAATTCTAAATTAATCCAACAAAGACACAACCACAGAATTTAATTTACAATTTCATAATTTATTACAATTGGACAACACTAAAATATAATTTAAAAATTCAAAAATTAATCCAACAAAGTGACAACCACAGAATTCAATTCATAATTACAATTGGACAATATTAAAAAATATTTTTTTAAAAAAAACATTTAAAAATTAATCCAAAAAAGACACAACCACACAAAGATATGAGTAATTCATTTATTTATTATTTATTTGTTTAAAAATAACATTACCACACAGCGGATTAAGGTGTTTCCCTTTAAGACGGTGACCTATCACCTGTCACGCTACTTCCTCCTCCGCTCCATCCCACTTCCTTCTTTTGGCCTTGGACGCCAGCTCGACACGCACGCTTTAGCATAGCTCGTTAGCTTTAGCATAGCTCGTTAGCTTTAGCAACATTCGCCTGAAGAAGGTTTAATTTTACCGAAACGTAGCTATTTTTTTTGTACTTCAAGTGGGAGCAATAAACTTCAGTGAATCAGAGCCCTACTCTGGAGTCTTTTTTGCTTGATTTTTGTTGCCTCACAAGCCCCGATCTCAACCATGTGGGCCGAGCATGATGACGAGGGCTGGACCACTGTGCGTTATGGCCGCCGACGGAGACAGAACAGGTATCCAGAGCTGCTGTCCTCCAGCAGGTATGACACCGACACCCGTCCTGACACTCGGCCCAGCAACTACAGACCCTCATATGCTTCAGTGACCCGCAGACCACCCTGGCGCGACGCGCCCTCTCCTTCCGCTTCCCGTTCCAGGCCACGGGGCGACCGCCCGCAGCATTACAGGCCTCCGAGACCTTCCTACCACCAGAACCAGCGCTTCCAACGCAACCAGCGCCCTCAACCCACCTTCCAACAGAACCGGCGCTCTCAACCCACCTTCCAACAGAACCGGCGCTCTCAACCCACCTTCCAACAGAACCGGTGCTCTCAACCCACCTTCCAGCAGAACCAGCGCCCTCAACCCAACTTCCAACAGTACCAGCGCCCTCAGCTTAACTCCCGACCCCGCGGGAGAGGAGCCCCCAGCGGGCGTTGGTGGCGATCCGCCACCACGGACCAGCGCGCAGCCACCGCGCCGCGTGGTAGTGACCGCGCTCTTGCCGCTACCCAGGCTGGACCAGCGGCTTCACACTCCACCGACCCTGACTTTACCGCCAAGGTACGCATTATCCACAGACTTATTAAAGGAATGCACCATTTACAAAATGCGTCCCATGACCACCCTCCTGTCACTATTAATAAGATGACACGCACTTTGTCCACACTTATTAAGCCAGCAACACCCACTGATAAAACAATTGACTTGATCTGTGGCAATGCCAAAAATTGGGCTGTGACCACCATGCTAATTTTGAGAGACCATTACTCAGAGCTTATTGAACAG
This sequence comes from Epinephelus lanceolatus, assembly GCF_041903045.1. Classification (NCBI taxonomy): domain Eukaryota; kingdom Metazoa; phylum Chordata; class Actinopteri; order Perciformes; family Serranidae; genus Epinephelus; species Epinephelus lanceolatus. The sequence continues at coordinate 15,032 of NC_135739.1, forward strand.
GAGACTGATAAGCTGTTCGCTCTGCCTAGCCTAGACTGGAGACAGCCCTTTGACATAGCAGCTAACTGGGCCAGACGTAACCTTGGCAGACGCCTCCTTCCTGACACAGTAGAGCGTACAGAGGCCCTACTCATAGCCAGACAGGCTGACAGGGGGGCAACAGCCCCATTACATGTTCCAGGTGATCGCACAGGTGCCTCGGCACCTACGGTGGCACAACAGCCAGTGCCTCCGCCTCCTCCACCACCGCCACCTCCCCCCCAGCGGCCACAGCCCCCGCCCCAAAATGTCCCCGAGGACCACATGGAGGCCACAGTACCTGCGGAGGCACAGGTCTGCGCCACACCTCACCACTCACCGTCCCTACTGCCTGAGGACCTGGAGGTAATGCCCCCCACACCTCCTCTTCCCCCTTCTCCTCCTCCTCCATCACCGGTGGATCCTCCTGCCACTCCCAAGGAGCAGAGGCCCAGGCGCACCTTCCGCGCCAAACCAGGTGAGAGTGCTTCCTCATCTGCCCTACAGACGACCTCACTTCCACCTGACACAGAGCGCCCGTCGCAGACGACGGGCCACCGCCCTCGACCGCCTGCATCCGCACCTCGGGCACCGGCTCTCCACAGATCCACTATCCCGCGGACAACCTCTGGGGCCTCGCAGCCGCCCGCAGCCCCCGCCTCGGACGCGGTGGCACTCATGGACCTGACCGTCGAGCAAATCGACGAGCTCCTGGGAGATTCCCCTGAGGAGACCAACCTTATGCCACGTACTTCCATGACTCCTCTGCGTAAAAACATTTTCCAGTCTCAGATTGACTTTGGCAGACCCAGTACAGGTGCCACACACACCACACTTGGACCTACAGGAACACCACTCACACCTACACGCAGGCCCACCAGACACATTAACACCACTTACAAAATCAAAAACTGGAGCCTAGCAGTGAGGGAAAAATGGCTCATTCTGGGAGACTCTAACGTCGCCAGATTCCCACCCTTTAAAGTAACGGACCTGCAGGTAGACAGCTTCCCTGGGGCCTCTTTCAGACACATACAGGGGGTCCTATCTAAAATTGACCCAGTCCCTATGGTAGAGACACTGATTCTTTCGCTGGGTCTAAACAGTAGAACCCAAAGCACACAGACATCTATAAAAGACCTGCAGAGGCTCATCAGGGTGGCTAAAGCCAAATTCCCACAAGCAGAGATCTGGCTACCTCTCATTAATTTTTCTAGAGGCCTACCCCAGCGAGAGCAAATGCATCTACATGCACTTAACAAATACATAAGGTCTAACCTCTTGTTTATTCCCGAACTCCTCAGGAGCCAATTCTCCACTGAAAGGGACGGGATCCACTGGACTCATGCTACAGCGACTAGGCTGCTTCAGCACTGGTCCCAGCAGGTAAACTGAGAATCCCCATGAACCTGCCACCTCAGGAGGGGGACAAAACTGTTATCAATTTGAGTAAAAAATTCATACTGTCCCCAGCACAGTTCTCCTTATTGAGCAAAGGCCTCACGTTTATCCCCACCAAGGGCAGCAACAAAAACCTCATACAGAACACCAGATTTGACCTCCAACAGTACCACAGGAAATTAAAGATTGCAGCCTATTTTCATGGGAGAGGAGACTCCGACCCCCCACCGTTTACCCCAAAATCTGACTGGACCCCTCCATTAGCAAAACTGCCTGATAATATTAGGAAAATTATTCAACAAGATATACAACATTTTGACACCAAATTTAAAATAATCAGAAATAAACCCAATCTTACCAAACCCGAAACAGAGGCTTTAAAGTCGTTACAAAACAATCAATTTGTAGTCATCAAACCAGCCGACAAGGGAAACGCAGTTGTGGTAATGGACCGGGACCAGTATGTGTGGGAGGGACACAGACAATTGGCCAATAAAAATTATTATACTCACATCAAAACACCCATTTATTTACAAACTATCCCCATGGTGGAAAAGACCATACAGAAATTGTATGACAAAAAATTTATTAATGCTAAGCAAAAAACATATTTAATTGGCAATGGAGAACCCAGACCTAGACGCTTCTATATGCTGCCTAAAATCCATAAGGAGCCTGAGAAATGGAGCAAACCCCATGAAATCCCTCCTGGCAGACCCATCGTATCAGACTGCAACAGTGAAACCTATTTTACAGCAGAGTATCTTGATTTTTACCTCAATCCTCTCTCTGTTAAACACCCAAGTTACATTAGAGACACTTATGATTTTATTGAAAAAATAAAACAAATTTCTGTTCCTCCAGACTCTTTTCTTTTTACCATGGACATTGACAGCCTATATACAAATATTGATATCTCACAGGGCATTCAAGCCATAAAAAACATTTTCATTAAATATCCTGATTCCAAAAGACCAGACAAGGAACTAATAGAATTATTACAAATAAACCTAACCCGGAACGATTTTGAATTCAATGGTAAATATTTCCTGCAAATCAAAGGCACAGCAATGGGCAAGAAATTCGCACCAGCCTATGCTAATATTTTTATGGCTGAATGGGAACAGGCAGCATTACAAGCCTCTCCTAAAAAACCCCTCTATTATTACAGATATCTAGATGATATCTGGGGAATCTGGAACCACCACAGAGATGATTTTGAAGTATTTTTAACTCTGCTTAATGACCACAATCCCTCCATTAAATTAAAAGCCACTATTAATTTGACCTCTGTTGATTTCCTGGACACCACCACATACAAAGGACCTAATTTCCCACAAACACACAAATTGGACACCAAGATATTTTTTTAAAAACACAGGCACACATTCCCTACTTCACAAGACTAGTTATCACCCAAAACACACTTACTCAGGGATTGTCAAATCCCAGCTCCTCAGATTTTACAGGGTCTGCACCAGAGAGGAAGATTTCAGAGCAGCCACTAAGGTGTTATTCTCCACTTTGGCCACTAGAGGGTACTCTCGCTCCTTCTTAAGAAAATCATTCAGGACTTTCAACCAGACCAAGCCTATTTGGGCCTCCTCTCCCCTCCCAATTATCACCAACTATTCCACATCTGCTGTTAGACTAATTCGGAAGGTGAAGAGTAATTTTTACCAGGGGATTGGGGATTCTCAGCTGCTCCAGAATCATAGACTTATTTCTGCATACAGAAAGAACAGAAATTTACAAGATTATTTAGTGAGAGCTAAATTAAAACCACTGGGGGACCCTAAGTCCACGAGACACGGGGAATTTTTTCAGCACCGCCTCTGGGTATGCAACACAATTAATAATAATGTTTTCAAGACACAAGGGGGAACCACCATTGGCTCCAGAAACTGTGTATATTTAATTTTTTGCACTAATTGTCACATGCAGTATGTTGGAGAGACAGGAAACACAATCAGAGTGAGATTTTACCAATATAAATACAACATCTGCAAACAACACAACACACAAATACCAGTCATACAGCATTTCATACAACATGGCTGGACTGCTTTGAGGACCACTGTCCTGGAGACCAACCCACGCTGGTCCACGTCGCAACGCAGGAGGGCAGAAAGGAAATGGATCCGCCTCCTTGACACACTCCAACCACAGGGCCTAAATGAAAAATGAACAATGGAACCGAACAATGATGTGTTCTCTCTTGATTTACTGTGTGACCTTATTGTTTCAGACCTGAGCCCAACCACGAGGCCCGCTTATGACCCTTGCCCCTTCACCTAGGCCTGCCTCCAGCCAACAACTTTACAGAGAACATGGATCCGCCTCCTGCACACCCTCCCACCACATGATCGAGATGCAACATGAAACCAAACAATTATGGTGTCTCTTTATTATTTATGTTTTATTATTTATCATGGGACTGTATAATTTCGGCCCTCACCCTAACCACAACTACAGGCCATGACCCTTGTCCCTTAACCTAGGCCTGCCTCCAGCCTTTAAGTTCAGAGGGAACATGCATCCGCCTCCTCCACACTCTCCAATCACATCTTCCACATACAAACGGAAACCGAACAATGATGCGGTTTCCCTCTTATTATGTTTTATTATGATTTGTGATGTGACTGTATGATTTCAGCCCTCACCCTAACCACAATTACGGGTCATGACCCTTGTCCCTTCACCTGGGCTTGCCTCCAGCCTTTAATTTCACAGGGAACACGTATCCGCCTCCTCCACACTTTCCAACCACGTCTTCGGGATAACAAAGGAAACCAAACAATGAGGCAATTTCCCTGTTACTGCTTACATTCTCATATATGTATATATATATATATATATATATGTATATATATTTTTTTATTATTATGATTTGTGATGTGACTGTACAATTTCAGCCCTCACCCTGACCAAAGACCCAGTCATGACCTTTGTCCCTTCATCTTGGTCTGCCTCCAGACCTCAATCACACAGAGGAAATGGAGCCACCTCCTGGACACTTTTGGAACCTAGTGACCAGATCAAGAAGGGAACCAAATAATATGGCAGTCCCTCTACTATTAATGTTTACTGTTTATTAATGTTTATTGTGTATTAAGTGACCTTGCCACTTCAGCCCTCATCCTAACCACACACCTGTTCACGACCTGCCTTACCGCTTCAGTTCTAACCCTGACCTGCTCATGAGCCCTAAACCCAACCCAAGGAGGACCCTGGCCTTTAACTGGAACCCAATTAGACTTTATTCCACTACGACCTGGACGTGACCTCTGACCCTAACCACACCCCTGACTGGCCCTCATCCTAACCAAACCCAACCGTACTCGACTTTTTAATCTGAACCCAAATTGTCTACAGTCTACCACGACCTGGACGGGACCTCTGATCCCCCGAAAAAAACACACACACGCACACACACACACACACACACCCCTGAGGGACCCTATACTGACCCAAAACAATGTCTACTCTTGTACTTAATTTGAACCCAAACTGGCCCCAGTCTACCACCACTTGGACGTGACCTCTGACTCTAAATACACCCCTGACGGACCCTAACCCCTACCAGAACAAGGTGGACTCTAGGTTTTCATTTGAACCCAAATTGGCTCTACACTACTGCCACTGGGACTTGACTTTTGACCCCAAACACGCCTTTGACTATGGGAAGGGACTCTGAGGAGGGATGATGGACTGTGCCTTTTAGTCTCATCGTCTTCGACGATGAGACTCAACTCCTTTCGTCCTAACCAAGCCCGTGCCTCTCCCTCGTCTCTCGGTTTCCCTTCCCGTCTTTATTTTGATATGTTGTGTGTTTATTTACAGAGAACCTATTGGGCTCACACCCTAACACAAGACAGGATGCTATTGGGGTATAATTGCTTATGATTGTATGGGATTATGCTGGTACGGACCCTTCCATGTTTTATTGACCTTTGTTTATGATGAGGTGGGCACTCGCCCGTGATGGTATGATGTTTATGTTTACAGTTACATATTACATGATAATGTTTGCATTTACCCACGCTAGGATGATTTTGCATTTGCATATCATAGGAGAATGTTGGCATCAGCCCAGGATATGATGTCATGTTCAATGTTCTTGTTTATTATTGAAGTTATGCCTGTACTGCTGTAGGATCTACTGTCCATGCCCATAGAAGGAGTGTTCTATATTAATGATTTATGATGCCAGAAAATTCAATTCATAATTTCGATATTAATTACAATTGGATAACATTAAAATACAATTCAAAAAATTCTAAATTAATCCAACAAAGACACAACCACAGAATTTAATTTACAATTTCATAATTTATTACAATTGGACAACACTAAAATATAATTTAAAAATTCAAAAATTAATCCAACAAAGTGACAACCACAGAATTCAATTCATAATTACAATTGGACAATATTAAAAAATATTTTTTTAAAAAAAACATTTAAAAATTAATCCAAAAAAGACACAACCACACAAAGATATGAGTAATTCATTTATTTATTATTTATTTGTTTAAAAATAACATTACCACACAGCGGATTAAGGTGTTTCCCTTTAAGACGGTGACCTATCACCTGTCACGCTACTTCCTCCTCCGCTCCATCCCACTTCCTTCTTTTGGCCTTGGACGCCAGCTCGACACGCACGCTTTAGCATAGCTCGTTAGCTTTAGCATAGCTCGTTAGCTTTAGCAACATTCGCCTGAAGAAGGTTTAATTTTACCGAAACGTAGCTATTTTTTTTGTACTTCAAGTGGGAGCAATAAACTTCAGTGAATCAGAGCCCTACTCTGGAGTCTTTTTTGCTTGATTTTTGTTGCCTCACAAGCCCCGATCTCAACCATGTGGGCCGAGCATGATGACGAGGGCTGGACCACTGTGCGTTATGGCCGCCGACGGAGACAGAACAGGTATCCAGAGCTGCTGTCCTCCAGCAGGTATGACACCGACACCCGTCCTGACACTCGGCCCAGCAACTACAGACCCTCATATGCTTCAGTGACCCGCAGACCACCCTGGCGCGACGCGCCCTCTCCTTCCGCTTCCCGTTCCAGGCCACGGGGCGACCGCCCGCAGCATTACAGGCCTCCGAGACCTTCCTACCACCAGAACCAGCGCTTCCAACGCAACCAGCGCCCTCAACCCACCTTCCAACAGAACCGGCGCTCTCAACCCACCTTCCAACAGAACCGGCGCTCTCAACCCACCTTCCAACAGAACCGGTGCTCTCAACCCACCTTCCAGCAGAACCAGCGCCCTCAACCCAACTTCCAACAGTACCAGCGCCCTCAGCTTAACTCCCGACCCCGCGGGAGAGGAGCCCCCAGCGGGCGTTGGTGGCGATCCGCCACCACGGACCAGCGCGCAGCCACCGCGCCGCGTGGTAGTGACCGCGCTCTTGCCGCTACCCAGGCTGGACCAGCGGCTTCACACTCCACCGACCCTGACTTTACCGCCAAGGTACGCATTATCCACAGACTTATTAAAGGAATGCACCATTTACAAAATGCGTCCCATGACCACCCTCCTGTCACTATTAATAAGATGACACGCACTTTGTCCACACTTATTAAGCCAGCAACACCCACTGATAAAACAATTGACTTGATCTGTGGCAATGCCAAAAATTGGGCTGTGACCACCATGCTAATTTTGAGAGACCATTACTCAGAGCTTATTGAACAGGAGACTGATAAGCTGTTCGCTCTGCCTAGCCTAGACTGGAGACAGCCCTTTGACATAGCAGCTAACTGGGCCAGACGTAACCTTGGCAGACGCCTCCTTCCTGACACAGTAGAGCGTACAGAGGCCCTACTCATAGCCAGACAGGCTGACAGGGGGGCAACAGCCCCATTACATGTTCCAGGTGATCGCACAGGTGCCTCGGCACCTACGGTGGCACAACAGCCAGTGCCTCCGCCTCCTCCACCACCGCCACCTCCCCCCCAGCGGCCACAGCCCCCGCCCCAAAATGTCCCCGAGGACCACATGGAGGCCACAGTACCTGCGGAGGCACAGGTCTGCGCCACACCTCACCACTCACCGTCCCTACTGCCTGAGGACCTGGAGGTAATGCCCCCCACACCTCCTCTTCCCCCTTCTCCTCCTCCTCCATCACCGGTGGATCCTCCTGCCACTCCCAAGGAGCAGAGGCCCAGGCGCACCTTCCGCGCCAAACCAGGTGAGAGTGCTTCCTCATCTGCCCTACAGACGACCTCACTTCCACCTGACACAGAGCGCCCGTCGCAGACGACGGGCCACCGCCCTCGACCGCCTGCATCCGCACCTCGGGCACCGGCTCTCCACAGATCCACTATCCCGCGGACAACCTCTGGGGCCTCGCAGCCGCCCGCAGCCCCCGCCTCGGACGCGGTGGCACTCATGGACCTGACCGTCGAGCAAATCGACGAGCTCCTGGGAGATTCCCCTGAGGAGACCAACCTTATGCCACGTACTTCCATGACTCCTCTGCGTAAAAACATTTTCCAGTCTCAGATTGACTTTGGCAGACCCAGTACAGGTGCCACACACACCACACTTGGACCTACAGGAACACCACTCACACCTACACGCAGGCCCACCAGACACATTAACACCACTTACAAAATCAAAAACTGGAGCCTAGCAGTGAGGGAAAAATGGCTCATTCTGGGAGACTCTAACGTCGCCAGATTCCCACCCTTTAAAGTAACGGACCTGCAGGTAGACAGCTTCCCTGGGGCCTCTTTCAGACACATACAGGGGGTCCTATCTAAAATTGACCCAGTCCCTATGGTAGAGACACTGATTCTTTCGCTGGGTCTAAACAGTAGAACCCAAAGCACACAGACATCTATAAAAGACCTGCAGAGGCTCATCAGGGTGGCTAAAGCCAAATTCCCACAAGCAGAGATCTGGCTACCTCTCATTAATTTTTCTAGAGGCCTACCCCAGCGAGAGCAAATGCATCTACATGCACTTAACAAATACATAAGGTCTAACCTCTTGTTTATTCCCGAACTCCTCAGGAGCCAATTCTCCACTGAAAGGGACGGGATCCACTGGACTCATGCTACAGCGACTAGGCTGCTTCAGCACTGGTCCCAGCAGGTAAACTGAGAATCCCCATGAACCTGCCACCTCAGGAGGGGGACAAAACTGTTATCAATTTGAGTAAAAAATTCATACTGTCCCCAGCACAGTTCTCCTTATTGAGCAAAGGCCTCACGTTTATCCCCACCAAGGGCAGCAACAAAAACCTCATACAGAACACCAGATTTGACCTCCAACAGTACCACAGGAAATTAAAGATTGCAGCCTATTTTCATGGGAGAGGAGACTCCGACCCCCCACCGTTTACCCCAAAATCTGACTGGACCCCTCCATTAGCAAAACTGCCTGATAATATTAGGAAAATTATTCAACAAGATATACAACATTTTGACACCAAATTTAAAATAATCAGAAATAAACCCAATCTTACCAAACCCGAAACAGAGGCTTTAAAGTCGTTACAAAACAATCAATTTGTAGTCATCAAACCAGCCGACAAGGGAAACGCAGTTGTGGTAATGGACCGGGACCAGTATGTGTGGGAGGGACACAGACAATTGGCCAATAAAAATTATTATACTCACATCAAAACACCCATTTATTTACAAACTATCCCCATGGTGGAAAAGACCATACAGAAATTGTATGACAAAAAATTTATTAATGCTAAGCAAAAAACATATTTAATTGGCAATGGAGAACCCAGACCTAGACGCTTCTATATGCTGCCTAAAATCCATAAGGAGCCTGAGAAATGGAGCAAACCCCATGAAATCCCTCCTGGCAGACCCATCGTATCAGACTGCAACAGTGAAACCTATTTTACAGCAGAGTATCTTGATTTTTACCTCAATCCTCTCTCTGTTAAACACCCAAGTTACATTAGAGACACTTATGATTTTATTGAAAAAATAAAACAAATTTCTGTTCCTCCAGACTCTTTTCTTTTTACCATGGACATTGACAGCCTATATACAAATATTGATATCTCACAGGGCATTCAAGCCATAAAAAACATTTTCATTAAATATCCTGATTCCAAAAGACCAGACAAGGAACTAATAGAATTATTACAAATAAACCTAACCCGGAACGATTTTGAATTCAATGGTAAATATTTCCTGCAAATCAAAGGCACAGCAATGGGCAAGAAATTCGCACCAGCCTATGCTAATATTTTTATGGCTGAATGGGAACAGGCAGCATTACAAGCCTCTCCTAAAAAACCCCTCTATTATTACAGATATCTAGATGATATCTGGGGAATCTGGAACCACCACAGAGATGATTTTGAAGTATTTTTAACTCTGCTTAATGACCACAATCCCTCCATTAAATTAAAAGCCACTATTAATTTGACCTCTGTTGATTTCCTGGACACCACCACATACAAAGGACCTAATTTCCCACAAACACACAAATTGGACACCAAGATATTTTTTAAAAACACAGGCACACATTCCCTACTTCACAAGACTAGTTATCACCCAAAACACACTTACTCAGGGATTGTCAAATCCCAGCTCCTCAGATTTTACAGGGTCTGCACCAGAGAGGAAGATTTCAGAGCAGCCACTAAGGTGTTATTCTCCACTTTGGCCACTAGAGGGTACTCTCGCTCCTTCTTAAGAAAATCATTCAGGACTTTCAACCAGACCAAGCCTATTTGGGCCTCCTCTCCCCTCCCAATTATCACCAACTATTCCACATCTGCTGTTAGACTAATTCGGAAGGTGAAGAGTAATTTTTACCAGGGGATTGGGGATTCTCAGCTGCTCCAGAATCATAGACTTATTTCTGCATACAGAAAGAACAGAAATTTACAAGATTATTTAGTGAGAGCTAAATTAAAACCACTGGGGGACCCTAAGTCCACGAGACACGGGGAATTTTTTCAGCACCGCCTCTGGGTATGCAACACAATTAATAATAATGTTTTCAAGACACAAGGGGGAACCACCATTGGCTCCAGAAACTGTGTATATTTAATTTTTTGCACTAATTGTCACATGCAGTATGTTGGAGAGACAGGAAACACAATCAGAGTGAGATTTTACCAATATAAATACAACATCTGCAAACAACACAACACACAAATACCAGTCATACAGCATTTCATACAACATGGCTGGACTGCTTTGAGGACCACTGTCCTGGAGACCAACCCACGCTGGTCCACGTCGCAACGCAGGAGGGCAGAAAGGAAATGGATCCGCCTCCTTGACACACTCCAACCACAGGGCCTAAATGAAAAATGAACAATGGAACCGAACAATGATGTGTTCTCTCTTGATTTACTGTGTGACCTTATTGTTTCAGACCTGAGCCCAACCACGAGGCCCGCTTATGACCCTTGCCCCTTCACCTAGGCCTGCCTCCAGCCAACAACTTTACAGAGAACATGGATCCGCCTCCTGCACACCCTCCCACCACATGATCGAGATGCAACATGAAACCAAACAATTATGGTGTCTCTTTATTATTTATGTTTTATTATTTATCATGGGACTGTATAATTTCGGCCCTCACCCTAACCACAACTACAGGCCATGACCCTTGTCCCTTAACCTAGGCCTGCCTCCAGCCTTTAAGTTCAGAGGGAACATGCATCCGCCTCCTCCACACTCTCCAATCACATCTTCCACATACAAACGGAAACCGAACAATGATGCGGTTTCCCTCTTATTATGTTTTATTATGATTTGTGATGTGACTGTATGATTTCAGCCCTCACCCTAACCACAATTACGGGTCATGACCCTTGTCCCTTCACCTGGGCTTGCCTCCAGCCTTTAATTTCACAGGGAACACGTATCCGCCTCCTCCACACTTTCCAACCACGTCTTCGGGATAACAAAGGAAACCAAACAATGAGGCAATTTCCCTGTTACTGCTTACATTCTCATATATGTATATATATATATATATATATATGTATATATATTTTTTTATTATTATGATTTGTGATGTGACTGTACAATTTCAGCCCTCACCCTGACCAAAGACCCAGTCATGACCTTTGTCCCTTCATCTTGGTCTGCCTCCAGACCTCAATCACACAGAGGAAATGGAGCCACCTCCTGGACACTTTTGGAACCTAGTGACCAGATCAAGAAGGGAACCAAATAATATGGCAGTCCCTCTACTATTAATGTTTACTGTTTATTAATGTTTATTGTGTATTAAGTGACCTTGCCACTTCAGCCCTCATCCTAACCACACACCTGTTCACGACCTGCCTTACCGCTTCAGTTCTAACCCTGACCTGCTCATGAGCCCTAAACCCAACCCAAGGAGGACCCTGGCCTTTAACTGGAACCCAATTAGACTTTATTCCACTACGACCTGGACGTGACCTCTGACCCTAACCACACCCCTGACTGGCCCTCATCCTAACCAAACCCAACCGTACTCGACTTTTTAATCTGAACCCAAATTGTCTACAGTCTACCACGACCTGGACGGGACCTCTGATCCCCCGAAAAAAACACACACACGCACACACACACACACACACACCCCTGAGGGACCCTATACTGACCCAAAACAATGTCTACTCTTGTACTTAATTTGAACCCAAACTGGCCCCAGTCTACCACCACTTGGACGTGACCTCTGACTCTAAATACACCCCTGACGGACCCTAACCCCTACCAGAACAAGGTGGACTCTAGGTTTTCATTTGAACCCAAATTGGCTCTACACTACTGCCACTGGGACTTGACTTTTGACCCCAAACACGCCTTTGACTATGGGAAGGGACTCTGAGGAGGGATGATGGACTGTGCCTTTTAGTCTCATCGTCTTCGACGATGAGACTCAACTCCTTTCGTCCTAACCAAGCCCGTGCCTCTCCCTCGTCTCTCGGTTTCCCTTCCCGTCTTTATTTTGATATGTTGTGTGTTTATTTACAGAGAACCTATTGGGCTCACACCCTAACACAAGACAGGATGCTATTGGGGTATAATTGCTTATGATTGTATGGGATTATGCTGGTACGGACCCTTCCATGTTTTATTGACCTTTGTTTATGATGAGGTGGGCACTCGCCCGTGATGGTATGATGTTTATGTTTACAGTTACATATTACATGATAATGTTTGCATTTACCCACGCTAGGATGATTTTGCATTTGCATATCATAGGAGAATGTTGGCATCAGCCCAGGATATGATGTCATGTTCAATGTTCTTGTTTATTATTGAAGTTATGCCTGTACTGCTGTAGGATCTACTGTCCATGCCCATAGAAGGAGTGTTCTATATTAATGATTTATGATGCCAGAAAATTCAATTCATAATTTCGATATTAATTACAATTGGATAACATTAAAATACAATTCAAAAAATTCTAAATTAATCCAACAAAGACACAACCACAGAATTTAATTTACAATTTCATAATTTATTACAATTGGACAACACTAAAATATAATTTAAAAATTCAAAAATTAATCCAACAAAGTGACAACCACAGAATTCAATTCATAATTACAATTGGACAATATTAAAAAATATTTTTTTAAAAAAAACATTTAAAAATTAATCCAAAAAAGACACAACCACACAAAGATATGAGTAATTCATTTATTTATTATTTATTTGTTTAAAAATAACATTACCACACAGCGGATTAAGGTGTTTCCCTTTAAGACGGTGACCTATCACCTGTCACGCTACTTCCTCCTCCGCTCCATCCCACTTCCTTCTTTTGGCCTTGGACGCCAGCTCGACACGCACGCTTTAGCATAGCTCGTTAGCTTTAGCATAGCTCGTTAGCTTTAGCAACATTCGCCTGAAGAAGGTTTAATTTTACCGAAACGTAGCTATTTTTTTTGTACTTCAAGTGGGAGCAATAAACTTCAGTGAATCAGAGCCCTACTCTGGAGTCTTTTTTGCTTGATTTTTGTTGCCTCACAAGCCCCGATCTCAACCATGTGGGCCGAGCATGATGACGAGGGCTGGACCACTGTGCGTTATGGCCGCCGACGGAGACAGAACAGGTATCCAGAGCTGCTGTCCTCCAGCAGGTATGACACCGACACCCGTCCTGACACTCGGCCCAGCAACTACAGACCCTCATATGCTTCAGTGACCCGCAGACCACCCTGGCGCGACGCGCCCTCTCCTTCCGCTTCCCGTTCCAGGCCACGGGGCGACCGCCCGCAGCATTACAGGCCTCCGAGACCTTCCTACCACCAGAACCAGCGCTTCCAACGCAACCAGCGCCCTCAACCCACCTTCCAACAGAACCGGCGCTCTCAACCCACCTTCCAACAGAACCGGCGCTCTCAACCCACCTTCCAACAGAACCGGTGCTCTCAACCCACCTTCCAGCAGAACCAGCGCCCTCAACCCAACTTCCAACAGTACCAGCGCCCTCAGCTTAACTCCCGACCCCGCGGGAGAGGAGCCCCCAGCGGGCGTTGGTGGCGATCCGCCACCACGGACCAGCGCGCAGCCACCGCGCCGCGTGGTAGTGACCGCGCTCTTGCCGCTACCCAGGCTGGACCAGCGGCTTCACACTCCACCGACCCTGACTTTACCGCCAAGGTACGCATTATCCACAGACTTATTAAAGGAATGCACCATTTACAAAATGCGTCCCATGACCACCCTCCTGTCACTATTAATAAGATGACACGCACTTTGTCCACACTTATTAAGCCAGCAACACCCACTGATAAAACAATTGACTTGATCTGTGGCAATGCCAAAAATTGGGCTGTGACCACCATGCTAATTTTGAGAGACCATTACTCAGAGCTTATTGAACAGGAGACTGATAAGCTGTTCGCTCTGCCTAGCCTAGACTGGAGACAGCCCTTTGACATAGCAGCTAACTGGGCCAGACGTAACCTTGGCAGACGCCTCCTTCCTGACACAGTAGAGCGTACAGAGGCCCTACTCATAGCCAGACAGGCTGACAGGGGGGCAACAGCCCCATTACATGTTCCAGGTGATCGCACAGGTGCCTCGGCACCTACGGTGGCACAACAGCCAGTGCCTCCGCCTCCTCCACCACCGCCACCTCCCCCCCAGCGGCCACAGCCCCCGCCCCAAAATGTCCCCGAGGACCACATGGAGGCCACAGTACCTGCGGAGGCACAGGTCTGCGCCACACCTCACCACTCACCGTCCCTACTGCCTGAGGACCTGGAGGTAATGCCCCCCACACCTCCTCTTCCCCCTTCTCCTCCTCCTCCATCACCGGTGGATCCTCCTGCCACTCCCAAGGAGCAGAGGCCCAGGCGCACCTTCCGCGCCAAACCAGGTGAGAGTGCTTCCTCATCTGCCCTACAGACGACCTCACTTCCACCTGACACAGAGCGCCCGTCGCAGACGACGGGCCACCGCCCTCGACCGCCTGCATCCGCACCTCGGGCACCGGCTCTCCACAGATCCACTATCCCGCGGACAACCTCTGGGGCCTCGCAGCCGCCCGCAGCCCCCGCCTCGGACGCGGTGGCACTCATGGACCTGACCGTCGAGCAAATCGACGAGCTCCTGGGAGATTCCCCTGAGGAGACCAACCTTATGCCACGTACTTCCATGACTCCTCTGCGTAAAAACATTTTCCAGTCTCAGATTGACTTTGGCAGACCCAGTACAGGTGCCACACACACCACACTTGGACCTACAGGAACACCACTCACACCTACACGCAGGCCCACCAGACACATTAACACCACTTACAAAATCAAAAACTGGAGCCTAGCAGTGAGGGAAAAATGGCTCATTCTGGGAGACTCTAACGTCGCCAGATTCCCACCCTTTAAAGTAACGGACCTGCAGGTAGACAGCTTCCCTGGGGCCTCTTTCAGACACATACAGGGGGTCCTATCTAAAATTGACCCAGTCCCTATGGTAGAGACACTGATTCTTTCGCTGGGTCTAAACAGTAGAACCCAAAGCACACAGACATCTATAAAAGACCTGCAGAGGCTCATCAGGGTGGCTAAAGCCAAATTCCCACAAGCAGAGATCTGGCTACCTCTCATTAATTTTTCTAGAGGCCTACCCCAGCGAGAGCAAATGCATCTACATGCACTTAACAAATACATAAGGTCTAACCTCTTGTTTATTCCCGAACTCCTCAGGAGCCAATTCTCCACTGAAAGGGACGGGATCCACTGGACTCATGCTACAGCGACTAGGCTGCTTCAGCACTGGTCCCAGCAGGTAAACTGAGAATCCCCATGAACCTGCCACCTCAGGAGGGGGACAAAACTGTTATCAATTTGAGTAAAAAATTCATACTGTCCCCAGCACAGTTCTCCTTATTGAGCAAAGGCCTCACGTTTATCCCCACCAAGGGCAGCAACAAAAACCTCATACAGAACACCAGATTTGACCTCCAACAGTACCACAGGAAATTAAAGATTGCAGCCTATTTTCATGGGAGAGGAGACTCCGACCCCCCACCGTTTACCCCAAAATCTGACTGGACCCCTCCATTAGCAAAACTGCCTGATAATATTAGGAAAATTATTCAACAAGATATACAACATTTTGACACCAAATTTAAAATAATCAGAAATAAACCCAATCTTACCAAACCCGAAACAGAGGCTTTAAAGTCGTTACAAAACAATCAATTTGTAGTCATCAAACCAGCCGACAAGGGAAACGCAGTTGTGGTAATGGACCGGGACCAGTATGTGTGGGAGGGACACAGACAATTGGCCAATAAAAATTATTATACTCACATCAAAACACCCATTTATTTACAAACTATCCCCATGGTGGAAAAGACCATACAGAAATTGTATGACAAAAAATTTATTAATGCTAAGCAAAAAACATATTTAATTGGCAATGGAGAACCCAGACCTAGACGCTTCTATATGCTGCCTAAAATCCATAAGGAGCCTGAGAAATGGAGCAAACCCCATGAAATCCCTCCTGGCAGACCCATCGTATCAGACTGCAACAGTGAAACCTATTTTACAGCAGAGTATCTTGATTTTTACCTCAATCCTCTCTCTGTTAAACACCCAAGTTACATTAGAGACACTTATGATTTTATTGAAAAAATAAAACAAATTTCTGTTCCTCCAGACTCTTTTCTTTTTACCATGGACATTGACAGCCTATATACAAATATTGATATCTCACAGGGCATTCAAGCCATAAAAAACATTTTCATTAAATATCCTGATTCCAAAAGACCAGACAAGGAACTAATAGAATTATTACAAATAAACCTAACCCGGAACGATTTTGAATTCAATGGTAAATATTTCCTGCAAATCAAAGGCACAGCAATGGGCAAGAAATTCGCACCAGCCTATGCTAATATTTTTATGGCTGAATGGGAACAGGCAGCATTACAAGCCTCTCCTAAAAAACCCCTCTATTATTACAGATATCTAGATGATATCTGGGGAATCTGGAACCACCACAGAGATGATTTTGAAGTATTTTTAACTCTGCTTAATGACCACAATCCCTCCATTAAATTAAAAGCCACTATTAATTTGACCTCTGTTGATTTCCTGGACACCACCACATACAAAGGACCTAATTTCCCACAAACACACAAATTGGACACCAAGATATTTTTTTAAAAACACAGGCACACATTCCCTACTTCACAAGACTAGTTATCACCCAAAACACACTTACTCAGGGATTGTCAAATCCCAGCTCCTCAGATTTTACAGGGTCTGCACCAGAGAGGAAGATTTCAGAGCAGCCACTAAGGTGTTATTCTCCACTTTGGCCACTAGAGGGTACTCTCGCTCCTTCTTAAGAAAATCATTCAGGACTTTCAACCAGACCAAGCCTATTTGGGCCTCCTCTCCCCTCCCAATTATCACCAACTATTCCACATCTGCTGTTAGACTAATTCGGAAGGTGAAGAGTAATTTTTACCAGGGGATTGGGGATTCTCAGCTGCTCCAGAATCATAGACTTATTTCTGCATACAGAAAGAACAGAAATTTACAAGATTATTTAGTGAGAGCTAAATTAAAACCACTGGGGGACCCTAAGTCCACGAGACACGGGGAATTTTTTCAGCACCGCCTCTGGGTATGCAACACAATTAATAATAATGTTTTCAAGACACAAGGGGGAACCACCATTGGCTCCAGAAACTGTGTATATTTAATTTTTTGCACTAATTGTCACATGCAGTATGTTGGAGAGACAGGAAACACAATCAGAGTGAGATTTTACCAATATAAATACAACATCTGCAAACAACACAACACACAAATACCAGTCATACAGCATTTCATACAACATGGCTGGACTGCTTTGAGGACCACTGTCCTGGAGACCAACCCACGCTGGTCCACGTCGCAACGCAGGAGGGCAGAAAGGAAATGGATCCGCCTCCTTGACACACTCCAACCACAGGGCCTAAATGAAAAATGAACAATGGAACCGAACAATGATGTGTTCTCTCTTGATTTACTGTGTGACCTTATTGTTTCAGACCTGAGCCCAACCACGAGGCCCGCTTATGACCCTTGCCCCTTCACCTAGGCCTGCCTCCAGCCAACAACTTTACAGAGAACATGGATCCGCCTCCTGCACACCCTCCCACCACATGATCGAGATGCAACATGAAACCAAACAATTATGGTGTCTCTTTATTATTTATGTTTTATTATTTATCATGGGACTGTATAATTTCGGCCCTCACCCTAACCACAACTACAGGCCATGACCCTTGTCCCTTAACCTAGGCCTGCCTCCAGCCTTTAAGTTCAGAGGGAACATGCATCCGCCTCCTCCACACTCTCCAATCACATCTTCCACATACAAACGGAAACCGAACAATGATGCGGTTTCCCTCTTATTATGTTTTATTATGATTTGTGATGTGACTGTATGATTTCAGCCCTCACCCTAACCACAATTACGGGTCATGACCCTTGTCCCTTCACCTGGGCTTGCCTCCAGCCTTTAATTTCACAGGGAACACGTATCCGCCTCCTCCACACTTTCCAACCACGTCTTCGGGATAACAAAGGAAACCAAACAATGAGGCAATTTCCCTGTTACTGCTTACATTCTCATATATGTATATATATATATATATATATATGTATATATATTTTTTTATTATTATGATTTGTGATGTGACTGTACAATTTCAGCCCTCACCCTGACCAAAGACCCAGTCATGACCTTTGTCCCTTCATCTTGGTCTGCCTCCAGACCTCAATCACACAGAGGAAATGGAGCCACCTCCTGGACACTTTTGGAACCTAGTGACCAGATCAAGAAGGGAACCAAATAATATGGCAGTCCCTCTACTATTAATGTTTACTGTTTATTAATGTTTATTGTGTATTAAGTGACCTTGCCACTTCAGCCCTCATCCTAACCACACACCTGTTCACGACCTGCCTTACCGCTTCAGTTCTAACCCTGACCTGCTCATGAGCCCTAAACCCAACCCAAGGAGGACCCTGGCCTTTAACTGGAACCCAATTAGACTTTATTCCACTACGACCTGGACGTGACCTCTGACCCTAACCACACCCCTGACTGGCCCTCATCCTAACCAAACCCAACCGTACTCGACTTTTTAATCTGAACCCAAATTGTCTACAGTCTACCACGACCTGGACGGGACCTCTGATCCCCCGAAAAAAACACACACACGCACACACACACACACACACACCCCTGAGGGACCCTATACTGACCCAAAACAATGTCTACTCTTGTACTTAATTTGAACCCAAACTGGCCCCAGTCTACCACCACTTGGACGTGACCTCTGACTCTAAATACACCCCTGACGGACCCTAACCCCTACCAGAACAAGGTGGACTCTAGGTTTTCATTTGAACCCAAATTGGCTCTACACTACTGCCACTGGGACTTGACTTTTGACCCCAAACACGCCTTTGACTATGGGAAGGGACTCTGAGGAGGGATGATGGACTGTGCCTTTTAGTCTCATCGTCTTCGACGATGAGACTCAACTCCTTTCGTCCTAACCAAGCCCGTGCCTCTCCCTCGTCTCTCGGTTTCCCTTCCCGTCTTTATTTTGATATGTTGTGTGTTTATTTACAGAGAACCTATTGGGCTCACACCCTAACACAAGACAGGATGCTATTGGGGTATAATTGCTTATGATTGTATGGGATTATGCTGGTACGGACCCTTCCATGTTTTATTGACCTTTGTTTATGATGAGGTGGGCACTCGCCCGTGATGGTATGATGTTTATGTTTACAGTTACATATTACATGATAATGTTTGCATTTACCCACGCTAGGATGATTTTGCATTTGCATATCATAGGAGAATGTTGGCATCAGCCCAGGATATGATGTCATGTTCAATGTTCTTGTTTATTATTGAAGTTATGCCTGTACTGCTGTAGGATCTACTGTCCATGCCCATAGAAGGAGTGTTCTATATTAATGATTTATGATGCCAGAAAATTCAATTCATAATTTCGATATTAATTACAATTGGATAACATTAAAATACAATTCAAAAAATTCTAAATTAATCCAACAAAGACACAACCACAGAATTTAATTTACAATTTCATAATTTATTACAATTGGACAACACTAAAATATAATTTAAAAATTCAAAAATTAATCCAACAAAGTGACAACCACAGAATTCAATTCATAATTACAATTGGACAATATTAAAAAATATTTTTTTAAAAAAAACATTTAAAAATTAATCCAAAAAAGACACAACCACACAAAGATATGAGTAATTCATTTATTTATTATTTATTTGTTTAAAAATAACATTACCACACAGCGGATTAAGGTGTTTCCCTTTAAGACGGTGACCTATCACCTGTCACGCTACTTCCTCCTCCGCTCCATCCCACTTCCTTCTTTTGGCCTTGGACGCCAGCTCGACACGCACGCTTTAGCATAGCTCGTTAGCTTTAGCATAGCTCGTTAGCTTTAGCAACATTCGCCTGAAGAAGGTTTAATTTTACCGAAACGTAGCTATTTTTTTTGTACTTCAAGTGGGAGCAATAAACTTCAGTGAATCAGAGCCCTACTCTGGAGTCTTTTTTGCTTGATTTTTGTTGCCTCACAAGCCCCGATCTCAACCATGTGGGCCGAGCATGATGACGAGGGCTGGACCACTGTGCGTTATGGCCGCCGACGGAGACAGAACAGGTATCCAGAGCTGCTGTCCTCCAGCAGGTATGACACCGACACCCGTCCTGACACTCGGCCCAGCAACTACAGACCCTCATATGCTTCAGTGACCCGCAGACCACCCTGGCGCGACGCGCCCTCTCCTTCCGCTTCCCGTTCCAGGCCACGGGGCGACCGCCCGCAGCATTACAGGCCTCCGAGACCTTCCTACCACCAGAACCAGCGCTTCCAACGCAACCAGCGCCCTCAACCCACCTTCCAACAGAACCGGCGCTCTCAACCCACCTTCCAACAGAACCGGCGCTCTCAACCCACCTTCCAACAGAACCGGTGCTCTCAACCCACCTTCCAGCAGAACCAGCGCCCTCAACCCAACTTCCAACAGTACCAGCGCCCTCAGCTTAACTCCCGACCCCGCGGGAGAGGAGCCCCCAGCGGGCGTTGGTGGCGATCCGCCACCACGGACCAGCGCGCAGCCACCGCGCCGCGTGGTAGTGACCGCGCTCTTGCCGCTACCCAGGCTGGACCAGCGGCTTCACACTCCACCGACCCTGACTTTACCGCCAAGGTACGCATTATCCACAGACTTATTAAAGGAATGCACCATTTACAAAATGCGTCCCATGACCACCCTCCTGTCACTATTAATAAGATGACACGCACTTTGTCCACACTTATTAAGCCAGCAACACCCACTGATAAAACAATTGACTTGATCTGTGGCAATGCCAAAAATTGGGCTGTGACCACCATGCTAATTTTGAGAGACCATTACTCAGAGCTTATTGAACAGGAGACTGATAAGCTGTTCGCTCTGCCTAGCCTAGACTGGAGACAGCCCTTTGACATAGCAGCTAACTGGGCCAGACGTAACCTTGGCAGACGCCTCCTTCCTGACACAGTAGAGCGTACAGAGGCCCTACTCATAGCCAGACAGGCTGACAGGGGGGCAACAGCCCCATTACATGTTCCAGGTGATCGCACAGGTGCCTCGGCACCTACGGTGGCACAACAGCCAGTGCCTCCGCCTCCTCCACCACCGCCACCTCCCCCCCAGCGGCCACAGCCCCCGCCCCAAAATGTCCCCGAGGACCACATGGAGGCCACAGTACCTGCGGAGGCACAGGTCTGCGCCACACCTCACCACTCACCGTCCCTACTGCCTGAGGACCTGGAGGTAATGCCCCCCACACCTCCTCTTCCCCCTTCTCCTCCTCCTCCATCACCGGTGGATCCTCCTGCCACTCCCAAGGAGCAGAGGCCCAGGCGCACCTTCCGCGCCAAACCAGGTGAGAGTGCTTCCTCATCTGCCCTACAGACGACCTCACTTCCACCTGACACAGAGCGCCCGTCGCAGACGACGGGCCACCGCCCTCGACCGCCTGCATCCGCACCTCGGGCACCGGCTCTCCACAGATCCACTATCCCGCGGACAACCTCTGGGGCCTCGCAGCCGCCCGCAGCCCCCGCCTCGGACGCGGTGGCACTCATGGACCTGACCGTCGAGCAAATCGACGAGCTCCTGGGAGATTCCCCTGAGGAGACCAACCTTATGCCACGTACTTCCATGACTCCTCTGCGTAAAAACATTTTCCAGTCTCAGATTGACTTTGGCAGACCCAGTACAGGTGCCACACACACCACACTTGGACCTACAGGAACACCACTCACACCTACACGCAGGCCCACCAGACACATTAACACCACTTACAAAATCAAAAACTGGAGCCTAGCAGTGAGGGAAAAATGGCTCATTCTGGGAGACTCTAACGTCGCCAGATTCCCACCCTTTAAAGTAACGGACCTGCAGGTAGACAGCTTCCCTGGGGCCTCTTTCAGACACATACAGGGGGTCCTATCTAAAATTGACCCAGTCCCTATGGTAGAGACACTGATTCTTTCGCTGGGTCTAAACAGTAGAACCCAAAGCACACAGACATCTATAAAAGACCTGCAGAGGCTCATCAGGGTGGCTAAAGCCAAATTCCCACAAGCAGAGATCTGGCTACCTCTCATTAATTTTTCTAGAGGCCTACCCCAGCGAGAGCAAATGCATCTACATGCACTTAACAAATACATAAGGTCTAACCTCTTGTTTATTCCCGAACTCCTCAGGAGCCAATTCTCCACTGAAAGGGACGGGATCCACTGGACTCATGCTACAGCGACTAGGCTGCTTCAGCACTGGTCCCAGCAGGTAAACTGAGAATCCCCATGAACCTGCCACCTCAGGAGGGGGACAAAACTGTTATCAATTTGAGTAAAAAATTCATACTGTCCCCAGCACAGTTCTCCTTATTGAGCAAAGGCCTCACGTTTATCCCCACCAAGGGCAGCAACAAAAACCTCATACAGAACACCAGATTTGACCTCCAACAGTACCACAGGAAATTAAAGATTGCAGCCTATTTTCATGGGAGAGGAGACTCCGACCCCCCACCGTTTACCCCAAAATCTGACTGGACCCCTCCATTAGCAAAACTGCCTGATAATATTAGGAAAATTATTCAACAAGATATACAACATTTTGACACCAAATTTAAAATAATCAGAAATAAACCCAATCTTACCAAACCCGAAACAGAGGCTTTAAAGTCGTTACAAAACAATCAATTTGTAGTCATCAAACCAGCCGACAAGGGAAACGCAGTTGTGGTAATGGACCGGGACCAGTATGTGTGGGAGGGACACAGACAATTGGCCAATAAAAATTATTATACTCACATCAAAACACCCATTTATTTACAAACTATCCCCATGGTGGAAAAGACCATACAGAAATTGTATGACAAAAAATTTATTAATGCTAAGCAAAAAACATATTTAATTGGCAATGGAGAACCCAGACCTAGACGCTTCTATATGCTGCCTAAAATCCATAAGGAGCCTGAGAAATGGAGCAAACCCCATGAAATCCCTCCTGGCAGACCCATCGTATCAGACTGCAACAGTGAAACCTATTTTACAGCAGAGTATCTTGATTTTTACCTCAATCCTCTCTCTGTTAAACACCCAAGTTACATTAGAGACACTTATGATTTTATTGAAAAAATAAAACAAATTTCTGTTCCTCCAGACTCTTTTCTTTTTACCATGGACATTGACAGCCTATATACAAATATTGATATCTCACAGGGCATTCAAGCCATAAAAAACATTTTCATTAAATATCCTGATTCCAAAAGACCAGACAAGGAACTAATAGAATTATTACAAATAAACCTAACCCGGAACGATTTTGAATTCAATGGTAAATATTTCCTGCAAATCAAAGGCACAGCAATGGGCAAGAAATTCGCACCAGCCTATGCTAATATTTTTATGGCTGAATGGGAACAGGCAGCATTACAAGCCTCTCCTAAAAAACCCCTCTATTATTACAGATATCTAGATGATATCTGGGGAATCTGGAACCACCACAGAGATGATTTTGAAGTATTTTTAACTCTGCTTAATGACCACAATCCCTCCATTAAATTAAAAGCCACTATTAATTTGACCTCTGTTGATTTCCTGGACACCACCACATACAAAGGACCTAATTTCCCACAAACACACAAATTGGACACCAAGATATTTTTTTAAAAACACAGGCACACATTCCCTACTTCACAAGACTAGTTATCACCCAAAACACACTTACTCAGGGATTGTCAAATCCCAGCTCCTCAGATTTTACAGGGTCTGCACCAGAGAGGAAGATTTCAGAGCAGCCACTAAGGTGTTATTCTCCACTTTGGCCACTAGAGGGTACTCTCGCTCCTTCTTAAGAAAATCATTCAGGACTTTCAACCAGACCAAGCCTATTTGGGCCTCCTCTCCCCTCCCAATTATCACCAACTATTCCACATCTGCTGTTAGACTAATTCGGAAGGTGAAGAGTAATTTTTACCAGGGGATTGGGGATTCTCAGCTGCTCCAGAATCATAGACTTATTTCTGCATACAGAAAGAACAGAAATTTACAAGATTATTTAGTGAGAGCTAAATTAAAACCACTGGGGGACCCTAAGTCCACGAGACACGGGGAATTTTTTCAGCACCGCCTCTGGGTATGCAACACAATTAATAATAATGTTTTCAAGACACAAGGGGGAACCACCATTGGCTCCAGAAACTGTGTATATTTAATTTTTTGCACTAATTGTCACATGCAGTATGTTGGAGAGACAGGAAACACAATCAGAGTGAGATTTTACCAATATAAATACAACATCTGCAAACAACACAACACACAAATACCAGTCATACAGCATTTCATACAACATGGCTGGACTGCTTTGAGGACCACTGTCCTGGAGACCAACCCACGCTGGTCCACGTCGCAACGCAGGAGGGCAGAAAGGAAATGGATCCGCCTCCTTGACACACTCCAACCACAGGGCCTAAATGAAAAATGAACAATGGAACCGAACAATGATGTGTTCTCTCTTGATTTACTGTGTGACCTTATTGTTTCAGACCTGAGCCCAACCACGAGGCCCGCTTATGACCCTTGCCCCTTCACCTAGGCCTGCCTCCAGCCAACAACTTTACAGAGAACATGGATCCGCCTCCTGCACACCCTCCCACCACATGATCGAGATGCAACATGAAACCAAACAATTATGGTGTCTCTTTATTATTTATGTTTTATTATTTATCATGGGACTGTATAATTTCGGCCCTCACCCTAACCACAACTACAGGCCATGACCCTTGTCCCTTAACCTAGGCCTGCCTCCAGCCTTTAAGTTCAGAGGGAACATGCATCCGCCTCCTCCACACTCTCCAATCACATCTTCCACATACAAACGGAAACCGAACAATGATGCGGTTTCCCTCTTATTATGTTTTATTATGATTTGTGATGTGACTGTATGATTTCAGCCCTCACCCTAACCACAATTACGGGTCATGACCCTTGTCCCTTCACCTGGGCTTGCCTCCAGCCTTTAATTTCACAGGGAACACGTATCCGCCTCCTCCACACTTTCCAACCACGTCTTCGGGATAACAAAGGAAACCAAACAATGAGGCAATTTCCCTGTTACTGCTTACATTCTCATATATGTATATATATATATATATATATATGTATATATATTTTTTTATTATTATGATTTGTGATGTGACTGTACAATTTCAGCCCTCACCCTGACCAAAGACCCAGTCATGACCTTTGTCCCTTCATCTTGGTCTGCCTCCAGACCTCAATCACACAGAGGAAATGGAGCCACCTCCTGGACACTTTTGGAACCTAGTGACCAGATCAAGAAGGGAACCAAATAATATGGCAGTCCCTCTACTATTAATGTTTACTGTTTATTAATGTTTATTGTGTATTAAGTGACCTTGCCACTTCAGCCCTCATCCTAACCACACACCTGTTCACGACCTGCCTTACCGCTTCAGTTCTAACCCTGACCTGCTCATGAGCCCTAAACCCAACCCAAGGAGGACCCTGGCCTTTAACTGGAACCCAATTAGACTTTATTCCACTACGACCTGGACGTGACCTCTGACCCTAACCACACCCCTGACTGGCCCTCATCCTAACCAAACCCAACCGTACTCGACTTTTTAATCTGAACCCAAATTGTCTACAGTCTACCACGACCTGGACGGGACCTCTGATCCCCCGAAAAAAACACACACACGCACACACACACACACACACACCCCTGAGGGACCCTATACTGACCCAAAACAATGTCTACTCTTGTACTTAATTTGAACCCAAACTGGCCCCAGTCTACCACCACTTGGACGTGACCTCTGACTCTAAATACACCCCTGACGGACCCTAACCCCTACCAGAACAAGGTGGACTCTAGGTTTTCATTTGAACCCAAATTGGCTCTACACTACTGCCACTGGGACTTGACTTTTGACCCCAAACACGCCTTTGACTATGGGAAGGGACTCTGAGGAGGGATGATGGACTGTGCCTTTTAGTCTCATCGTCTTCGACGATGAGACTCAACTCCTTTCGTCCTAACCAAGCCCGTGCCTCTCCCTCGTCTCTCGGTTTCCCTTCCCGTCTTTATTTTGATATGTTGTGTGTTTATTTACAGAGAACCTATTGGGCTCACACCCTAACACAAGACAGGATGCTATTGGGGTATAATTGCTTATGATTGTATGGGATTATGCTGGTACGGACCCTTCCATGTTTTATTGACCTTTGTTTATGATGAGGTGGGCACTCGCCCGTGATGGTATGATGTTTATGTTTACAGTTACATATTACATGATAATGTTTGCATTTACCCACGCTAGGATGATTTTGCATTTGCATATCATAGGAGAATGTTGGCATCAGCCCAGGATATGATGTCATGTTCAATGTTCTTGTTTATTATTGAAGTTATGCCTGTACTGCTGTAGGATCTACTGTCCATGCCCATAGAAGGAGTGTTCTATATTAATGATTTATGATGCCAGAAAATTCAATTCATAATTTCGATATTAATTACAATTGGATAACATTAAAATACAATTCAAAAAATTCTAAATTAATCCAACAAAGACACAACCACAGAATTTAATTTACAATTTCATAATTTATTACAATTGGACAACACTAAAATATAATTTAAAAATTCAAAAATTAATCCAACAAAGTGACAACCACAGAATTCAATTCATAATTACAATTGGACAATATTAAAAAATATTTTTTTAAAAAAAACATTTAAAAATTAATCCAAAAAAGACACAACCACACAAAGATATGAGTAATTCATTTATTTATTATTTATTTGTTTAAAAATAACATTACCACACAGCGGATTAAGGTGTTTCCCTTTAAGACGGTGACCTATCACCTGTCACGCTACTTCCTCCTCCGCTCCATCCCACTTCCTTCTTTTGGCCTTGGACGCCAGCTCGACACGCACGCTTTAGCATAGCTCGTTAGCTTTAGCATAGCTCGTTAGCTTTAGCAACATTCGCCTGAAGAAGGTTTAATTTTACCGAAACGTAGCTATTTTTTTTGTACTTCAAGTGGGAGCAATAAACTTCAGTGAATCAGAGCCCTACTCTGGAGTCTTTTTTGCTTGATTTTTGTTGCCTCACAAGCCCCGATCTCAACCATGTGGGCCGAGCATGATGACGAGGGCTGGACCACTGTGCGTTATGGCCGCCGACGGAGACAGAACAGGTATCCAGAGCTGCTGTCCTCCAGCAGGTATGACACCGACACCCGTCCTGACACTCGGCCCAGCAACTACAGACCCTCATATGCTTCAGTGACCCGCAGACCACCCTGGCGCGACGCGCCCTCTCCTTCCGCTTCCCGTTCCAGGCCACGGGGCGACCGCCCGCAGCATTACAGGCCTCCGAGACCTTCCTACCACCAGAACCAGCGCTTCCAACGCAACCAGCGCCCTCAACCCACCTTCCAACAGAACCGGCGCTCTCAACCCACCTTCCAACAGAACCGGCGCTCTCAACCCACCTTCCAACAGAACCGGTGCTCTCAACCCACCTTCCAGCAGAACCAGCGCCCTCAACCCAACTTCCAACAGTACCAGCGCCCTCAGCTTAACTCCCGACCCCGCGGGAGAGGAGCCCCCAGCGGGCGTTGGTGGCGATCCGCCACCACGGACCAGCGCGCAGCCACCGCGCCGCGTGGTAGTGACCGCGCTCTTGCCGCTACCCAGGCTGGACCAGCGGCTTCACACTCCACCGACCCTGACTTTACCGCCAAGGTACGCATTATCCACAGACTTATTAAAGGAATGCACCATTTACAAAATGCGTCCCATGACCACCCTCCTGTCACTATTAATAAGATGACACGCACTTTGTCCACACTTATTAAGCCAGCAACACCCACTGATAAAACAATTGACTTGATCTGTGGCAATGCCAAAAATTGGGCTGTGACCACCATGCTAATTTTGAGAGACCATTACTCAGAGCTTATTGAACAGGAGACTGATAAGCTGTTCGCTCTGCCTAGCCTAGACTGGAGACAGCCCTTTGACATAGCAGCTAACTGGGCCAGACGTAACCTTGGCAGACGCCTCCTTCCTGACACAGTAGAGCGTACAGAGGCCCTACTCATAGCCAGACAGGCTGACAGGGGGGCAACAGCCCCATTACATGTTCCAGGTGATCGCACAGGTGCCTCGGCACCTACGGTGGCACAACAGCCAGTGCCTCCGCCTCCTCCACCACCGCCACCTCCCCCCCAGCGGCCACAGCCCCCGCCCCAAAATGTCCCCGAGGACCACATGGAGGCCACAGTACCTG
Organism: Epinephelus lanceolatus; assembly: GCF_041903045.1. NCBI lineage: Eukaryota > Metazoa > Chordata > Actinopteri > Perciformes > Serranidae > Epinephelus > Epinephelus lanceolatus. The sequence continues at coordinate 43,853 of NC_135739.1, forward strand.
CGGAGGCACAGGTCTGCGCCACACCTCACCACTCACCGTCCCTACTGCCTGAGGACCTGGAGGTAATGCCCCCCACACCTCCTCTTCCCCCTTCTCCTCCTCCTCCATCACCGGTGGATCCTCCTGCCACTCCCAAGGAGCAGAGGCCCAGGCGCACCTTCCGCGCCAAACCAGGTGAGAGTGCTTCCTCATCTGCCCTACAGACGACCTCACTTCCACCTGACACAGAGCGCCCGTCGCAGACGACGGGCCACCGCCCTCGACCGCCTGCATCCGCACCTCGGGCACCGGCTCTCCACAGATCCACTATCCCGCGGACAACCTCTGGGGCCTCGCAGCCGCCCGCAGCCCCCGCCTCGGACGCGGTGGCACTCATGGACCTGACCGTCGAGCAAATCGACGAGCTCCTGGGAGATTCCCCTGAGGAGACCAACCTTATGCCACGTACTTCCATGACTCCTCTGCGTAAAAACATTTTCCAGTCTCAGATTGACTTTGGCAGACCCAGTACAGGTGCCACACACACCACACTTGGACCTACAGGAACACCACTCACACCTACACGCAGGCCCACCAGACACATTAACACCACTTACAAAATCAAAAACTGGAGCCTAGCAGTGAGGGAAAAATGGCTCATTCTGGGAGACTCTAACGTCGCCAGATTCCCACCCTTTAAAGTAACGGACCTGCAGGTAGACAGCTTCCCTGGGGCCTCTTTCAGACACATACAGGGGGTCCTATCTAAAATTGACCCAGTCCCTATGGTAGAGACACTGATTCTTTCGCTGGGTCTAAACAGTAGAACCCAAAGCACACAGACATCTATAAAAGACCTGCAGAGGCTCATCAGGGTGGCTAAAGCCAAATTCCCACAAGCAGAGATCTGGCTACCTCTCATTAATTTTTCTAGAGGCCTACCCCAGCGAGAGCAAATGCATCTACATGCACTTAACAAATACATAAGGTCTAACCTCTTGTTTATTCCCGAACTCCTCAGGAGCCAATTCTCCACTGAAAGGGACGGGATCCACTGGACTCATGCTACAGCGACTAGGCTGCTTCAGCACTGGTCCCAGCAGGTAAACTGAGAATCCCCATGAACCTGCCACCTCAGGAGGGGGACAAAACTGTTATCAATTTGAGTAAAAAATTCATACTGTCCCCAGCACAGTTCTCCTTATTGAGCAAAGGCCTCACGTTTATCCCCACCAAGGGCAGCAACAAAAACCTCATACAGAACACCAGATTTGACCTCCAACAGTACCACAGGAAATTAAAGATTGCAGCCTATTTTCATGGGAGAGGAGACTCCGACCCCCCACCGTTTACCCCAAAATCTGACTGGACCCCTCCATTAGCAAAACTGCCTGATAATATTAGGAAAATTATTCAACAAGATATACAACATTTTGACACCAAATTTAAAATAATCAGAAATAAACCCAATCTTACCAAACCCGAAACAGAGGCTTTAAAGTCGTTACAAAACAATCAATTTGTAGTCATCAAACCAGCCGACAAGGGAAACGCAGTTGTGGTAATGGACCGGGACCAGTATGTGTGGGAGGGACACAGACAATTGGCCAATAAAAATTATTATACTCACATCAAAACACCCATTTATTTACAAACTATCCCCATGGTGGAAAAGACCATACAGAAATTGTATGACAAAAAATTTATTAATGCTAAGCAAAAAACATATTTAATTGGCAATGGAGAACCCAGACCTAGACGCTTCTATATGCTGCCTAAAATCCATAAGGAGCCTGAGAAATGGAGCAAACCCCATGAAATCCCTCCTGGCAGACCCATCGTATCAGACTGCAACAGTGAAACCTATTTTACAGCAGAGTATCTTGATTTTTACCTCAATCCTCTCTCTGTTAAACACCCAAGTTACATTAGAGACACTTATGATTTTATTGAAAAAATAAAACAAATTTCTGTTCCTCCAGACTCTTTTCTTTTTACCATGGACATTGACAGCCTATATACAAATATTGATATCTCACAGGGCATTCAAGCCATAAAAAACATTTTCATTAAATATCCTGATTCCAAAAGACCAGACAAGGAACTAATAGAATTATTACAAATAAACCTAACCCGGAACGATTTTGAATTCAATGGTAAATATTTCCTGCAAATCAAAGGCACAGCAATGGGCAAGAAATTCGCACCAGCCTATGCTAATATTTTTATGGCTGAATGGGAACAGGCAGCATTACAAGCCTCTCCTAAAAAACCCCTCTATTATTACAGATATCTAGATGATATCTGGGGAATCTGGAACCACCACAGAGATGATTTTGAAGTATTTTTAACTCTGCTTAATGACCACAATCCCTCCATTAAATTAAAAGCCACTATTAATTTGACCTCTGTTGATTTCCTGGACACCACCACATACAAAGGACCTAATTTCCCACAAACACACAAATTGGACACCAAGATATTTTTTAAAAACACAGGCACACATTCCCTACTTCACAAGACTAGTTATCACCCAAAACACACTTACTCAGGGATTGTCAAATCCCAGCTCCTCAGATTTTACAGGGTCTGCACCAGAGAGGAAGATTTCAGAGCAGCCACTAAGGTGTTATTCTCCACTTTGGCCACTAGAGGGTACTCTCGCTCCTTCTTAAGAAAATCATTCAGGACTTTCAACCAGACCAAGCCTATTTGGGCCTCCTCTCCCCTCCCAATTATCACCAACTATTCCACATCTGCTGTTAGACTAATTCGGAAGGTGAAGAGTAATTTTTACCAGGGGATTGGGGATTCTCAGCTGCTCCAGAATCATAGACTTATTTCTGCATACAGAAAGAACAGAAATTTACAAGATTATTTAGTGAGAGCTAAATTAAAACCACTGGGGGACCCTAAGTCCACGAGACACGGGGAATTTTTTCAGCACCGCCTCTGGGTATGCAACACAATTAATAATAATGTTTTCAAGACACAAGGGGGAACCACCATTGGCTCCAGAAACTGTGTATATTTAATTTTTTGCACTAATTGTCACATGCAGTATGTTGGAGAGACAGGAAACACAATCAGAGTGAGATTTTACCAATATAAATACAACATCTGCAAACAACACAACACACAAATACCAGTCATACAGCATTTCATACAACATGGCTGGACTGCTTTGAGGACCACTGTCCTGGAGACCAACCCACGCTGGTCCACGTCGCAACGCAGGAGGGCAGAAAGGAAATGGATCCGCCTCCTTGACACACTCCAACCACAGGGCCTAAATGAAAAATGAACAATGGAACCGAACAATGATGTGTTCTCTCTTGATTTACTGTGTGACCTTATTGTTTCAGACCTGAGCCCAACCACGAGGCCCGCTTATGACCCTTGCCCCTTCACCTAGGCCTGCCTCCAGCCAACAACTTTACAGAGAACATGGATCCGCCTCCTGCACACCCTCCCACCACATGATCGAGATGCAACATGAAACCAAACAATTATGGTGTCTCTTTATTATTTATGTTTTATTATTTATCATGGGACTGTATAATTTCGGCCCTCACCCTAACCACAACTACAGGCCATGACCCTTGTCCCTTAACCTAGGCCTGCCTCCAGCCTTTAAGTTCAGAGGGAACATGCATCCGCCTCCTCCACACTCTCCAATCACATCTTCCACATACAAACGGAAACCGAACAATGATGCGGTTTCCCTCTTATTATGTTTTATTATGATTTGTGATGTGACTGTATGATTTCAGCCCTCACCCTAACCACAATTACGGGTCATGACCCTTGTCCCTTCACCTGGGCTTGCCTCCAGCCTTTAATTTCACAGGGAACACGTATCCGCCTCCTCCACACTTTCCAACCACGTCTTCGGGATAACAAAGGAAACCAAACAATGAGGCAATTTCCCTGTTACTGCTTACATTCTCATATATGTATATATATATATATATATATATGTATATATATTTTTTTATTATTATGATTTGTGATGTGACTGTACAATTTCAGCCCTCACCCTGACCAAAGACCCAGTCATGACCTTTGTCCCTTCATCTTGGTCTGCCTCCAGACCTCAATCACACAGAGGAAATGGAGCCACCTCCTGGACACTTTTGGAACCTAGTGACCAGATCAAGAAGGGAACCAAATAATATGGCAGTCCCTCTACTATTAATGTTTACTGTTTATTAATGTTTATTGTGTATTAAGTGACCTTGCCACTTCAGCCCTCATCCTAACCACACACCTGTTCACGACCTGCCTTACCGCTTCAGTTCTAACCCTGACCTGCTCATGAGCCCTAAACCCAACCCAAGGAGGACCCTGGCCTTTAACTGGAACCCAATTAGACTTTATTCCACTACGACCTGGACGTGACCTCTGACCCTAACCACACCCCTGACTGGCCCTCATCCTAACCAAACCCAACCGTACTCGACTTTTTAATCTGAACCCAAATTGTCTACAGTCTACCACGACCTGGACGGGACCTCTGATCCCCCGAAAAAAACACACACACGCACACACACACACACACACACCCCTGAGGGACCCTATACTGACCCAAAACAATGTCTACTCTTGTACTTAATTTGAACCCAAACTGGCCCCAGTCTACCACCACTTGGACGTGACCTCTGACTCTAAATACACCCCTGACGGACCCTAACCCCTACCAGAACAAGGTGGACTCTAGGTTTTCATTTGAACCCAAATTGGCTCTACACTACTGCCACTGGGACTTGACTTTTGACCCCAAACACGCCTTTGACTATGGGAAGGGACTCTGAGGAGGGATGATGGACTGTGCCTTTTAGTCTCATCGTCTTCGACGATGAGACTCAACTCCTTTCGTCCTAACCACACCCCTGACTGGCCCTCATCCTAACCAAACCCAACCCTACTCGACTTTTTAATCTGAACCCAAATTGTCTACAGTCTACCACGACCTGGACGGGACCTCTGATCCCCCGAAAAAAACACACACACGCACACACACACACACACACCCCTGAGGGACCCTATACTGACCCAAAACAATGTCTACTCTTGTACTTAATTTGAACCCAAACTGGCCCCAGTCTACCACCACTTGGACGTGACCTCTGACTCTAAATACACCCCTGACGGACCCTAACCCCTACCAGAACAAGGTGGACTCTAGTTTTTCATTTGAACCCAAATTGGCTCTACACTACTGCCACTGGGACTTGACTTTTGACCCCAAACACGCCTTTGACTATGGGAAGGGACTCTGAGGAGGGATGATGGACTGTGCCTTTTAGTCTCATCGTCTTCGACGATGAGACTCAACTCCTTTCGTCCTAGCCCTTAAAATTGACCTTCATTCTTATCACAGACAAATTAAACTAATTGATCACTTTCAACAGAAAGACATGGAACACCTACCTTTCACAGATCCATCTACATGGGAACCGTCCTGGGACGGCCTCACTGCAGCAACCCGGGACCTGATCCGGCAGGACCACCAGGTGCTGGCCCAGTGGGCGGGGGGGACGGACCGCACAGATAATCTCTCGCTCTCTGAAAAACAAGCCATTCTCGAATTAAAATCCAACACACAAATTATCATTAAACTGGCAGACAAGGGATCTAAAATTGTCATCATGGACACACAACAATACAAATTAGAGGCTAACAGACAACTTAATAATTTCAGATATTACAAACCCATACAAAATAGCCTAAAACAACAATCACAATTAGAAATCAAAAAAATAGTACAATCACTATACACAAACGGTTACATCAAAGCAAAACAGAGAGATTACCTGTGCGGTCCTACGGATCCCCGTGACAGACAATTCTATCTCCTCCCCAAAATCCACAAGGAGCCCGGCGCCTGGACGGTCCCCCATCAGGTCCCTCCGGGGAGGCCAATCGTCTCAGATTGCCACAGTTGCACATACAACGTATCAAAATACATAGACACTCACCTGGGACCTCTCTCCAACAGGCACCCTAGTTACCTAAAAGATACCTATGACTTCTTGCATAAAATCAAACAGCTGCAAATACCCTCTCAGGCCCACCTCTTTACAATTGACATAGACAGCCTTTACACCATCATCAACACAGAGATGGGCCTGACAGCGGTACACAATGTTATGAACAGATACCCGGATGGCTCGAGACCCGACAAAGAAATAATTCAACTACTCACTATTTGTTTCAATAATAATGATTTTGTCTTCAATGACAACTTGTATTTACAGGTCCAGGGGACGGCCATGGGCCACCGATACGCACCCGCGTATGCAAATATTTACATGAGGGAGTGGGAGCGGGAGGCACTGGCAAAATGTCGCTTACAACCCACCTTCTATTTACGCTTCCTGGACGACATTATCGGTGTATGGCCACACGGACTAGACACATTCCAAGAATTCATCGATACACTCAATAGTCATCACCCGTCAATTAAAGTTAAAAATGAAACAAGCACAACACACACAAGCTTTCTGGACACAACAATATATTTCAAACACACCGACAGTACAACCACACAGTTACTTTCAAAAGTCTATTTCAAACCGACGGACACACACGCACTTCTGCACAAAACCAGCTATCACCCGAAACACACATACAGAGGTATAATTAAATCACAAATCATACGCTTTCACAGAATTTGTTCAGACAAGATTCACTTACAACAGGCCATAACAACACTTTTTCAGAGCTTAAAACAAAGAGGATACAGCACCCGCTTCCTCAGGTCCGTTAAGAATTCCACGCTGGCTGCCCTCGCTCCCACTCGCTCCAACGCCGTCCCCCTGGACCTAATCAATAACCAATCACAAACAGGTGCGCACCGGGGGGAGAGCAGCCCCGTTGCAGAATCCGAAGGAGACCCCACAGCATCACAGATAACCCCCCGTCTCCTCCCACTTGTGACCACCTTCTCCCAGAAATTCACTTCTTTACAACTCAGCTTGAAAAACAACTTTCTCACTACGCAACAGTCACACACTCCGTTTGCCAATTACAGAACCATTGCAGCACACAGCAAAAATAAGAGTCTTAAAGATCTGCTAATCCGCTCACTTTTTTCCAGCAGGGGAGGAGGGGAACGGGACCACATGCAGTGGGATCACTTCCATCCGTCCATTTCCATCACTAACATTTACTCCGCAGCCACCTACCCGATCAGAGGGCGCTTCACCCTAAACACATCCAACACAATATATTTCATTCAATGTACACAATGTCATAAAATCTACATAGGAGAAACAGGCAACAGCATCCGGACCAGGCTTCACCAACATCTGTACAGCATTAGGAAAGGCGAATCTGAGACCCCCCTGGTACAACACTTTCAAATTCACTCAATTTCACATCTTACCATCTCAGGTGTGGAGAGCAACCCAAACTGGTCCGCTGGGCAGAGGAGAAGAGCAGAGGGGGCCTGGATCAGAAAAATAAACAGCAGACAACCTCTGGGTCTTAATGAACGACTTTTTACCCACAACTAACTATATTCTCTTCCTCCCTCCCCCCCTCCCTTTCACAGCAAACTTCCAGACAGAAATACAACAATAAAGACTCAACAAACGAACATCTAATTTGCATGTTTTTTGTTATACATAAGGTTCATCACACACTGGTTTTACTACATACCTGTACAACTTAGAAATATATCCAGAGCTGCACCCGTTTTCCGCTGGTCACTGCCAATAGTCTTCAAACCTGCAATATTTTAAACCAAGGACATTAATCTCTCAACTTGTGTCATTTTTTGAGGTGTTGTTGAAGGGCATGGTTGTGTATGTTATGTTATTTTATGATTTGTTCTTTTACAATAACTCTTACGGGGTGGTATAGGTTCTTTTAATTATCACTTATTTAAATAGATTAAAATAATGCACCTTTACTAATTTAAAAAAAAAAAAAAAAAAAAAAAAAACAATTTTGGGTATGTATAGTCTATTATCATTAAATAAATTAATAGTATAAATTATATCATAAAAAACAAAAAATATAAAAATAAACAACTATAAAATAAAAACAAAAACAACAAAAAAAAAATCTCTTGTTCTTTTAAAAAAATGTAAATAACCACAGAAAGAGAACAGAAAAACAAATAACTTTATTTATTTCTCGTTTTGGGAAAGCAAGATGAGTAACGGTGGATGATACACCCCCAGGCCAGTGCACCAAAATCCCAGTGAGCCAAACAAATAACAATAACTCATTTTCCTAACCCCCTAACCCTTTACTAAATCAGAAGAAAAAACCTGTTGTCTTTCTGCTGTGCACACATACCAAGACATTCCTATTGAGATTCTTACAAATTTTAAATACCTGGGCATCATTTTACATGATAGCTTGTCTTTTAAACCACACATTGAAAATTTGGTCAAGACACTAAAGGTAAGACTGGGTCTCTATTTTCGAAATAAATCGTGTTTTTCTTTTATCTCTAAAAAGAAGCTTGTTGCTGCAACTTTTCTGCCGTTGCTAGACTATGGTGATGTATTGTATATGGGGAGTGTACCTATGTTCCCCCGGTTCTATGTTCCCCAGGTCCTATGTTCCCCACTTTGTATGGAACCCCAAAAGGGTCCTATGTTCCCCGCGTTGTATGGGACCAGGGAACATAGAACCCTTTCTAATAATAAGGGTTCTATGTTCCCCACTTTTCCCCAAAAGGACCCGGGGAACATAGGCCCTTTTTTTTTAAAAAGGGTCCTATGTTCCCCGATCCCATAGCCTACAAAGCTTTTGCGGTCTCTTATTTTTAAAATTTTATTTATAATATTTATTTATTTATCCATCCTGGAGAAGGGGAGAAACATGACCCACCGATAACTTCTTCACTTCTGTAAAGCTCGCCACCACCTCACAGGCAAGAAAGACCAGCCTGGTCAGCACACTGGGGAAAACGACGCAGGACCTGCCACCGGGTGCAGCCACCCTCCGCTAAAGAGTCAGCGGAGCTGTTCAGCACAAAAGTGCTGAAATCGAGTGACGTCACTCTTACCGTTTACCAGTGTAAGCCCAGCAAGAATGTGTGCAGGCGGCAAATTGATATGAATCTGGTTCAGGACGTCTTTGTCCATTTGTGGATAAATATGGAGTGGAAATTAGTTCGTATATTAACAGAGTTATAAAACAGATTCAAGTGTCACACGGCTTTACAAATATGCTGAAAATAGTGTATACATATTTCTGGCTTTGTGTGTGCCTGACAGTTTTATCATATCAATGACTCTACACAGTTTTCCCACTAGCCTAGAATGGAAAAGAATCATAAAGGGGCCGCTGCCACCTGCCAAATATGCCTGGGGTTGGAGAGCTCAGGGTCGGAAGTAAACACACGTTTTTATAGATATTTTCTGTTGCGCAGTGTTATTGATAAGGCGCGATGAGTCCCACCGTGTGGATATGATGCTGTGTATGCTCATCAGTGGTTGTAGACTGTCACTCACCCCCCTCAGCCTCAGTTTTTCTTGATTATGCTTATGGACATACTGTGCAAGATATCTTCGTGTAGCTTTGTTAGTGTCAGCTATATTTGAATTTTTGATAGTTTGAGACATCATCAGGCTGTGGTCGTTTGAGCCCAGGTCAGGGCAGGCTGTTGATAAGTGTTGATATGGAGCTCCCGTCACTGTCTATGGTGCTGAAAGGCTGGTTTGCAAAGTGAGCATTAAATCAGCGAACACATAGACCTACAGTATGTCGCACAATTCAGCATTTATGGAAATTATGGTGGAAAAAATAAGCCCTAAATGATATTAGGACCCGTTAAGGAAAAGCGGGGAACACAAAACCCTTTTTCTTAAAAAGGATTCTATGTTCCCCGGTCCCATACAAAGCAGGGAACATATTTCCTTTTGGGGAAAGCGGGGAACATAGGACCCTTTTTTTTTTTCAAAGGGTCCTATGTTCCCCGATCAGGGAACATAGAACCCGGGGAATATAGGGATGACCCCACTGTGGGAATCACACACCCGTCACTGTACTCTGTATGCTAAGGTAGGTTGGCTGTCCTTGTCTGCTCGTAGGCTTCTCCACTGGTACATCTTCATCTATAAAGCAATCATTGGACTTCTACCTTCATACCTCTGTACATACCTCACTTTCACACAATCCATCTCACAGCTTGCGATCCCAAGACTGTCTATCTGCCTCAGTTCCCAGAGCTTGCACAGAGTTTGGGAAGAGGGCATTCATGTACTCTGCTCCCTCTGCCTGGAACAGTCTTCAAAAGACTCTGAAGCTTCAGAGCTTCATTTCAATTAATGATTTTAAAACTCAAGTCACAGACTTTTTAATGGCTGAGATGGGAGTATGCAAATGCTTTGCTGCATAATGGCACACCAAGCAAGAAAGAGCAGGAGATGGAGACACTATCGCTAACTATTAAGCTAATGTAGCTACCAAGGCTAATAACGTGCAAACAACAGCTAAGAGATTAGCAAGAAAGTCTTAAAAGGAAGAGAGCTATAAGTGCTTAAACAGAACTAGTGGGAGTTAAGACTTGAAGTAGATGTTAAAGCAACTGAAGTGAGAAAGCAGAAAGCAGGCTAGCAGAATTCACCAGAGCAGCACAGAGACGCTGTCACAGAAACACCGGAAATTACACAACTCGCTTACCGCAGTACGTCAGCATGTCAGCAGATAAATGAATCTGTGCTACATTAATATGAACAGATCTGATCTGATGAGCTGTGCTGCTCTCAAACAGCTGACCACACCGACTGTACATTATACTGCCGGGTAATCCTCTGAAAAAAGTTCACCTCAAAACAAAAGAGTGATGCTTTGACCTGCAGGATATTCTGATGTCTTTACTGTGGCCGCTCTCACCGCCATTCGCCCAAAAATACCCCTATTGAAACAAACTTAGTGAGAGCAGTTATCGTGCGTGTGTGTGTCTGTGTGTGTGTGTGTGTGGACAGCAGTTAAATGAACCTCAGCGTAATATTGACAGAATGAAGTCAGTAGAAACAAAACCTTTACCAGTCTGTTTGATATCTGTGTGTTTGATGTTGAGTTTGTGCCCAGTGTGTTTGGGCTCCATCACTTTACAGCTGAATAAATTATATTCAAATATATGAACACTGTGTAATGTTTCTGTATTTTCTGTATATAGACACATTAACACATCACATTACATAACATCACTTCACATTAATACTAGGGCTCATTTATGCTCAGCGTTAAATACAGATCCGGATACGGACAGAGCCTTCTGTCCGTGCTCTGCGTTCATTTCGTCCATATTTCTGCACGTTTCCATAAAGCTTACGGATATGGGCCAAATGGAGCAGTACCACCGAGAACCGTGGGGGCAGTGTTGCTGTCACTACCCGATACCTAACTCTAGTCAGACACGAAGAAATAACAATTCAGTTTCTCTCATCGGCAGTACTAGAGAAAAGAATTCTCCGTCCTCCAGTCGCGATGTATTTAACGGCCTCACCTACCACCGCCTCCTACAACGCTGCCTCTGTTTTTGTCTTTTATGCAAGAGGTGCATTATCAATATCTCCTCCACAGTCACCATGTTTGTTTTTTAGATATTTTTTGCCTTTAATTGATAGAATGGTGGAGTGTGTGGGGGGGGGGGGGGGGGGAGAGAGAGACAGAGAGACATGCAGCAGGGGGCCACAGGCTGGGGTCGAGCCTGGGCAGCAGCGGCAACAGCCTTGTACATGGGGTGCCTGCTCTACCACTAAGCCACCGACACCCTGCCATGTTTGTTTTTGAGTTTCTTGTTGTCATAAACTTTTGCCGCTGGGCTGCCTCCTGGTGGATATATTGGTTAACATCCATGCCAACGTAAAGGGCACATGGAAGTATGTGGGCAGTGACGATAACATTGTTTGAAACGGACGTGTACATTTTCGTACGTAAAGGGAGCATAAATGAGCCTTAACACACTCTGCAGTCTGATCCCATCACACCTCACGATCTTTAGCTGCAGCTGACGTGTTAGTTGTTGTTTTTTCATTTTGCAGTCATTAAAATCTCCAACTCAGCTGGGATGAAACAAGCGGCTTTTTGCTTTCGGCCCCTTAATATCACGTTATCTGCACTCTACTGATGATGTCTTTTGGTCCTCGCCGTGACTGCGCCTCTCTCAGGCTGAACATACTCAGAGTTGATTGAACTGATTCTGATCAGCTGTTCTGTTTCCCACCTCAGGCTCAGTCAACTCGGACATCAGGAACAGGCTCTGAGTTTGTTGAGCCTGCTTCCTGAAATCAGGCCCTGGTTTGATTATTTGTCATCAGGACGTTTGGTGTCGTGACACAGCAGACTCAATTTATTTATTTATTTAACCCAGGGGTAGGCAACCTGTGGCTCCGAGGCCAAATGTGGCTCTTTAGCCCCTGTCCAGTGGCTCCTTGAGCCTTTGAGAAAAGAAGTCTATGGAAATTCATTCTATGAATCCAAATGTTGCTGAACCTCGATAGCAGTGGCTGGTTAGCTATGGATGCCAAATCCAAAAAAGTAAATTGAATAAAATAGAGAATGTAGTAGTGCGTGGACAGATTTGTTTGCTCTCACTGCCAGCTCTGTAAAATTTAAGTACCAGATAACTATTAATAGTGCCCTGCACAGTGGCCACCTTGTGGTAAAACATATGAATGAATGCTTATTTAGACCATAACTATACGCTAATTTAGACTTAATAGGCTATTTACCTTGATTATAAGGCTCACACATGTTTTGCAGCTCCACAGATTTTTTCAAATTATTCTTTCTCAGAAATTGCTCTTTTAATGGCAAAGGTTGCAGACCCCTGATTTAACCTTTGTTTTACCAGGCAGATTTGCTCAAGATCAAATGATCTCTTTTGCGAGCAAGGCCTGGCCAAAGTGGCAGCATTAAAGAACAAAACATAATAACACACATAAAGAAGAAAGCAGACATGAGAAAAAGTGAAAAAAAAGAGTCCTATGGAGGGGTTATGCACTACAAATACAGTCCGGTGGGGGAAGGAGAGGGCTGGATGGGGGCAGACAAGGTGGCAACAGGGGATTCTGAGGAGGAAAAGTTCATGTTAAACATAAGAGTGCACCACAATACACACTAAAAGAATACTTATGTGATGATGATAAAATACTATGCAGTAAAACATTTACACACTCCAAAATTTCCCATTATAAAGCCTGTAAGCAGAGTTTTAAAATCATTAATGGTGATAAGTTCCTGCAATTTTAGTGATTTTTGAAGACTGTTGCAGGCAGAGGGAGCAGAGTACATGAATGCCCTCTTCCCAAGCTCAGTACGAGTTCTGGGGACAGAGGCAGATAGAACACCCAGAGAGCGTGAAAGTGAAGTAGGTGCAGAGGTATGAGGGGAGTAGTCCAGTAATTGCTTTATAGACAAAGGTGTACCAGTGGAGAAGCCTGCGAGCAGACAAGGACAGCCAGCCTACTCAAGATGTCAACTGATTAAAATGATGCTGGGGTGTCGGTGGCTTAGTGGTAGAGCAGGCGCCCCATGTACAAGGCTGTTGCTGCAGTGGCCTGGGTTCGAATCCAGCTTGTGGCTCTTTAGTGCATGTCATCCCCTCTCTCTCTGCCCCTTTTCATACTTACCTGTCCTGTGCATTAAAGGCAAAAATGCCCCAAAAAAATGCCACTTCTTTAATTTTCTCTGTGGACTTTAAAAGAAATGAAAACAAAATACACAACAAAAAAATTTGACATGAGCAGATTTATTACTGACATCATCATAACAAAGCTGCTGAATACAGAGAAGAGGGATCACTACACGTAAGAACGGGTCAGTCTCAGTACGTTAGGTGGTTCTCACCTGGAAGCCATTTGTAAAAATATAAAAATAAAGAAATAAAATGTTTGTTCAAAAAGAACAAAGTGAATTTGACCTGGAGCAAAAAGTGCCATCGGTCACCTGACACTCAACGAAAACATTAACTTTGTGTTTCTGCATCATCTGAACTTTGAAGAAAAATTAATTATGTATTGAAATTATTTTATGATGAGCAGGTGTTACTTTCTGTCTGCGGGGACGAATTCAGTACGTCAACACATTAAAAAACAAACAAAAGAGCGACTGTTTCACTTTAATGTTAAAAAAAATGCTCTGAATCAACAGATCGACTCGTCTGACTCTCGTCTGTTCAAACTCAAACTACCAGCATCATTTCTACATATTAGGAACTGAGGTTACACCAGTAACCACTCCTCACAACACGTGATGTCATAGAGCCTGAAAGAAACTGAGCATGCTGGGAGAAAAACTATTTCACATTGACACTAAAACTCTACGTACGACTTCTTCTTCTTCTCTAACTCGTCGTCTCTCTACTTGTGTCCCTTGCTGGTCTTGAAGGACACCTGCAGGACTTTGTCTCCCAGTCGGTACCCGTTCAGGCTGTGGATCGCCATGGCAGCCTCCTCGTAGTTGGTCATGGTGACGAAGCCGAAGCCTTTGCACTTGTTGGTGTTGAAGTCTCGGATCACCTTCACATTGACAACGGCACCAAACGGCCCGAACATCTGCCACAGGATGGCCTCGTCTGCGTCCTGACCCAGGTTATAGATGAAGATGCACCAACCAGCGGACGAGTTCCCTGTGACTCCACCCCCTCCGCCCATGTGGTCGACACTCATTGGAGAAAACCTAGGACAACAGAGGCAAACAGATAAGTAATCTGATTACTTTGATTTTAATAGTCATCTGCTTTCTGACGTCGGACAATACCAGCAGGTGAGCGTACCTGAACCTCTGCGCCTGGTGATGGACGGGTCCTCCAAAGCGCCGTGATTGGCCGTGGTACATCTGTGACATCATCTGAGAGTTCCTGGCCTGGTTGGGGTTGGCAGCGAACTTGACTGTGATTGGCTCAGAGCTGCCCGGGGGTGTGTGACCATTCAGGTGTTTAACGGCGTCTTCGGCCTCAGACCTCTTATCAAAGCGGATGAAGGCCACGCCCCGTGATAGACCTGGACAGCCAATAAGATTAAAGGTGAGGTGTCTCAGCAATGAAGGGCTGCAACTGATCACATGATGATTACTGAGCACATGCGTTACCGGATGCCTGGTCCACCAGCACTCTGGAGTTGATGATGTGTCCGAAGCGAGTGAACATGTCCTCCAGGTCTTGCTGACTCAGCGTCCTCGGCAGACCGCTGATGTACAAGTTAGCGTCTTTGATCATGTCTGAACTCGGCCGCGCAAACGAAACCTGCAGGGAGGAGACAGGAAGTGTCTCAGTCTGTCATCTTCACAAACAGGAAGAATTCACATCAATAAAAAACATCAGCAGTGAACAAAATGAAATACAGTTCCATCAAGTCGTTAAAAAAAAAAATCCACAGATATTTTAAATGTTTTAAATATTCAATTAAAAAAAAACACAAAACAAAACAAAACAAGAAACATTTATCCAGATTTGTCCCAAATGAAATATCAACAAAAACACAAAATAAAAGCACCAAAAAGGTTCAGATCATTTGGCATTTTGTCAAAATAAAAGCATAAATCTATTTTAAAAAAAACATTTCGGCACTTTGTCACACTGAGCTGAAGAAACTCACAGATTCAGTGTCAACATGTGTCGATATTAAAAAAAGAATTAAAACAACATGACAGCAGTGTTTGAAAAATACCTTCATGAGGAGAGAGCGCCCTCTACTGTCCAGGGAACATAACACATCTATCAGTTGAGACAGGAAAATCAAAGAGCACCTGTTGCACATTACCTTGATAGTTTTAGACTGTAGCCTCAGGCCATTGAGGGTACTGATAGCCCTCTCTGCATCACTAGGGTTAACAAAGTTAACAAAGCCGTAACCTAAACTGTGGCCTAGAGAAACACAAAGGAAAACAACAACAAAATAAAAGAAGAAAACTGTCTGTTGTTACAGCCGCCACACACTCTGAAGATACACAGCTCAGGAAATACACACAGGAAACAAAAACACTCAACAGGAAGTTCTTCTCAACCAGACCAGAAAAATCAAAACCAACCACAGTGCGACGACGTCATTGAAACTGACCAATCACAGCGCAACGACATCATTTAAACTGACCAATCACAGTGCGACGACGTCATTTAAACTGACCAACCTTAGCGCGGCGATGTCATTTAAACTGACCAACCTTAGCGCGGCGATGTCATTTAAACTGCACAATTACAACGTGACGACGTAATTTAAACTGACCAATCACAGCGTGACGTAATTTAAACTGACCAATCACAGCACGACGACGTCATTTAAACTGACCAATCACATCGCGACGTCATTTAAACTGACCAACCACAGCACGATGACGTCATTTAAACTGACCAACCACAGCACAACGACGTCATTTAAACTGACCAACCACAGCGCGACGGCGTCATTTAAACTGACCAATCACATTGCGACGTCATTTAAACTGACCAACCACAGCGTGACGACGTCATTTAACCTGACCAATCACATTGCGACGTCATTTAAACTGACCAACCACAGCGTGACGACGTCATTTAAACTGACCAATCACATAGCGACAACGTCATCAAAACTGACCAGTCACAGCGCAGTGACGTCGTTCAAAGTGACCAGTCGGAGTACAGCGACGTCGACCAGTCATGGCGCAACGGCATCAACTAGTGACCAGTCACACACACACACAATCATACACTGATAGCCGTACAGGGTGCCGCCTGCAGACGTGTGATTGGCTGGTCTTGTTCGTCCCGAATACCCAAATCAGATTCCCTGATAATCCGCTCGAAGTTTATAACAGCAGAACAAAATCAATGACGCATGACGTCACAGGTTCGATGCTTCAAGAAGAATCACATCCCTGCTTCCAACACACCAACGGTACAGCTGTCATATGTGACGGAGCCGGGAATCGAACCACTGATCTTCTCATCAGTGTACGAGCGGTTCAACCTGCTGAGCCACTGCCGCTCTATGAACCATCAAACAGGAAGTGATCACTGAGTAAAATCTGAGAAGAGAAGCAGTCGACAGTTTTCTGGTCTCGTTCAGAAGAAAACGTTCAGAACATTAATTATTAAAGATTTACAGACATTTTCAAAGCCTGAAAAATAAAAACAAAAACAGGTGAAAAGATTATTAAATTAGCACATTATGAAATTATTAAACATTCTTAGATTCAAACATGAAAAACAAACAGTTGATCGAATCTTAAATATCAGATTTATAGAAATGATATTAATTCACTGGTAAACAGGCACATTTGTTTTTATCATGTCAAAAATAATAATATGAACTGTAAACACAAATATTGATCCATATCTATCAGCACTGATTGAATCAGTTACCATCAGATACCTGTTAAACAGAGTGAGGTCATTAAATCTGGTGTGAAAAATAAAAAATATTACAACAGTGCAGAAAAGAAAATATTTAGATACAGTTCAGATTTAAAAAAAAAAAAAAAAAATCACAGAATCGTCCTTTAAATAAAAAAAAAATCAAAACAAAAAACAGAATAATCAAAAACTCAGATCAGCTGATTCTTAATAAAAAAAAAACACTGAGAAAGGACGAAACACATCAGAGAACACAGGAAGCACTGCAACTGTCCTCCTGAGACCCCCCTTCACCTAACACCCCCCCCCCCCCCCCAAACAACCCTAACTAACCGTAACCCTACTAACTACTGCTGCTACAATAAACTACTGTTTCTACTGCTGCATCAAAGGACTACTACAAACTGAACTTGTGTTTAGTAAAAAAAAAACATTAAAACTGTCACCGTACTTCTACTCACCACTGTAGTACTGAGACCTGCTGCTCTGTAGTACTGTAGTACTCAGACCTGCTGCTCTCTAGTACTGTAGGATATGTATTTGTAGCAGCTCAATTACATGAACAAAATCAGCGTTCACCTGCTGTCTCTCTGTTTTATAATATGAACTCCGAATACCACAGAGTAGTCAGACGTGTAACGTCGTACTTGTGAGTGTACATTTGAAGCAGTCGTAGCTTGGAGCGTTAAGTCCTGCTGTGATGCAGGTTTGGTGTTGCGGTACAGTGTAAGCAGTACGACTGTGGGAGGAGTTACCTGCCACTTTGTCCCTGATGAGTTTTGCGGACTCGACGTCGCCGACGCTGCTGAACAGACTGCGCAGTTCATCCTGACTCATGCTCTGCGGCAGGTAGTTCACAATCAGGTTCGTTCTGGCGTCTTCGTCCTCCATCATCTGCTCGCTGTATCCGTTATCGTACAGCTCCTGAGACACATACACACTCACCTTTATTACATCATCAACACGTCTGCAACACCTGTGAACTCAAACTAACCACACAATCATGACCATCAGCCAATCAGAGCACAGCAGTCACCTTTCCAGCTGCTCCTTTAGAGGCGTGCTGACCGTCTCTCACATCACTCTGAGACGTCTGTACCTCACACACCTGAAACAAAACACAGAGGTGTTACACACAATACCCCTCACACCTACAGGAAGTACATGGTACCTGGGGGGTACTCCATCAACGTAGCTAAGAATATCCAGACTAAGGTGTAATCTTGAAGTTTGACTTAACACCACCTCCCAATCTGGCACCAAACCCCTTCCATCAAGTGAAATCAGCTGGCTCCAACTGACGCTAATTCAAGCCTCCCCTGTTAAGCCTCAACTCGTGCATGCACTCAGGGAAAATAAAAAGGCCACACCAGGGTTTTCCCTGGGTTTTTTCGAGACCAAGGTGGCAAAGGCCTGTGGCGGGGGGCATCTTGACAGCTGTACTTTTAGATCCGGTCCCCCTTCTATTAAATATGAAAGGAGGCCCCCACATGCTTGAGATTTACACTGCTGACTTGTATAATCACAATAGAACAGACATGTCCTGTGATTTTCATCCTTCTATAATTATATTTACCTTTTACAGCAGGCACATCCTGACAGCTGAGAATATTACTGTCAGGTATTGTCTCCCCTTTATTAAATATGAAAGAAGGTTGAAAATCACAGGACATGTCTGTTCTTATGATACAAGTCAGCAGTCCTGAAATGTGTGTTTCTCTTCTATAATACACATTCTACATCTCGGAGGCGACATCTTTCCACATACGGGCATCCTAATCCTTCGCCTTTCTAACGGGGCAGAGCTCCGTGGGAAACAGTAGGAGAGACACAGCCCGAGGGGGAACCAGGATCTGACACAACACCGCAGGGAGAAGCAGGTTCATGAAGCTGTGCACGGGACGAAAAAACAACCTTGTCACACCGAATGCGCGCCGCTACGGCGTCGCTTTGGGTTGTGAGCGCGCATGACGTGTCTACATTGAAAGTAATGGGTTTGTGCGCGCAAAAGACATTACATCTGAACGCCCCCATGAACACACACACACTTCAACCAAGGCGGCGGCCAAAATCACCCAGGGGACCCACCTTTGTCTGAGATAAGCAGGGAAAACCCTGCACACTAGTCGAGTGTCGAAATGTTGCAGAATGTCAAAAAGCAAAGGAAAGGAGCAAGCGGAGGCTTTTTCTGCGGCGGCGCAAACATTCCTTATGGAAGTGTAAGAGGACTATAAGGACACGAGTAGGAACAAAGGCAATAAGGCAGCGATTAATAAAGCAAGGGAGGTGCCATGGCAGAATACTGCCGACAGGCTAAATGCAGGTTTTTTTGGGGGAGTTTTTCCTTATCCATACCAGTCATTTAGAACTGAAGAAGCTTCTTGGATGAGAGGCTAAATGTCTTCAAGAAACGCAAGCAAGTCCAGCGGCCTATGATATTAGCACTTACGAAAGCCTCAGAGGCTTTACATCGTACAACATCCCTCTGTCCTTTGGAAACTCGCAGCGGATAAGGAAAAAACCCCCAAAAAACTCTACTGTGATATTGGGCTTTCGGGCTGGCTCAGGCTTGCCCTGTACCAGCCCCTAGTTAGGCTGACTTAGGCCTAGTCTGCCGGAGGACCTCCTATAATACACCGGTCTCTCTCTCTCTCTCTCTCTCTCTCATTCTGGATGTCACTAACTCGGCTTCTTCTCCGGAGCCTTTGTGCTCCGCTGTCTCTCAGGTTAAGTGGTTGTGCTGCTGCCGTGATCCTGCCAGATGCCTCCTGCTGCTGCTGCCATCATTAGTCATTAGTCATACTTCTACTGTTATTATACACATATGATTATTGTCACACATGTATACTGCCAAATATTAATACATACTTTCAACATATTGTACCACAGTAGCCAGAACTATAATTACAATATTATTACTTTCATTAATGTTGTTGTAAGCTACTGTCATTACCAGCTGTCCTGCATCTCTCTCTCTCTCTCTGTCTCTCTCTCTGTCTCATTGTGTCATACGGATTACTGTTAATTTATCATGTTGATCTGTTCTGTACGACATCTATTGCACATCTGTCCGTCCTGGAAGAGGGATCCCTCCTCAGTTGCTCTTCCTGAGGTTTCTACCGTTTTTTTCCCGTTAAAGGGTTTTTTTGGGGAGTTTTTCCTTATCCGCTGTGAGGGTCATAAGGACAGAGGGATGTTGTATGCTGTAAAGCCCTGTGAGGCAAATTGTGATTTGTGATATTGGGCTTTATACATTGACTGATTGATTGATAAATGATTGGTACGAAGCTGCAGTCTTTAAACTCTGTGTGGGTGGGAACCCTTGCAGAGTCGTAGGGGTCACGTGAGCTCTTAGTTTCAGAGTCGTTAAGGTCACGATGTGAGTCGTTGACCCACCTGGCCACCGTGTGAGTCATTAGGGTCAGGTGGGACCTGGGGTGAATGGGTGTGAAGTCATCTGGGGAGGGATCCCAAGACTTTTTGCCTTAAATTGACAGGACAGTTAAGTGTGAAAGGGGGGGGACCAGGTGGGGCTCCACAGGTGTTGTAATAAGTAATCTGATCAGGAAGTGAGTGATTGACTTACCTTCAGGTACCTGATGTGTCCTCGTCTTAGTGCCATGGAGACGACTCAGGTGTTTCACTGCATCAGTCAGAACAGGTGAGAACAACCAGGTGAGACAACATGAAACAAAACTTCTGTTTGACTATGAGGTGAAAGACGCCATCAAGGTTAGAGTGAGCACATGACATCCAGAACACACCTGCTGACCACTTAACACCACACCTCTACACCACCTACACCTTTATAACACCACCTACTAGGGCTGTAGTCATACAAAGAAAATCTCGGTCGAAATCAAAATTGCATTGTTAAAAATGTGAAAATACAGTATGGCCTACCAACTGAGCTTGTGTGCATGACAGGCTTGAGCACATCCGTCTGAGGCTGTGGATCAATGCCAAGTTTTACCACTTAATCACTATTCCCTCTAACTTGTAGCTGTTTTTCGTTATCTTTTGAATTTAATATGAATTATGGAACCGTTTTTGTCAGCGTTTGTTTCCCCCGTTTTGTACAATAAATTATTGTTTAAAGTTTCAAGAAGTTTCTTTTAGAGTGCGTGACACGAGTGTGTTTTGAAAACGACCGCGTACTGTCACCTGCTCAACGCATCAGTTCAAGTCATCAAAACTTTTACATGGTATACATTAGCCAAGTGACGAGCAAAGACTTCCTCTGCTCATATGAAGCCAGGATAAATCCTGAAGTATAAATCCCTGAAGGATATATCAGACAGAAGACTTAAAATGCTATTTTAGTGGAGGCTTTACTGTCTTCACAATTTATTGTTTCTTATCTGTGAAATACAAGTAAATATAAGCTTAGTTTCCACTGAGGGAAATGGTGTCAGCTTACAGAGACAGACAGGAGGTCTGCGTCACCGCGACGCTGAGCGAGTCCAACTTTCTGTCAACAACAGGGGTGTTTTGAAAACACCCCCACTTTCACAGGTAACTTAGCCTTTATAACTCCACCTACACCTTTACACCTTATAACTCCGACACCTTTATAACGCCACCTACACCTTTATAACGCCACCGACACCTTTATAATGCCACCGACACCTTTATAACTCCACCTACACCTTTATAACGCCGACACCTTTATAACACCACCTACACCTTTATAACTCTACCGACACCTTTATAACTCCACCGACACCTTTATAACACCACCTACACTTTTATAACTCCACCGACACCTTTATAACACCATCTACACCTTTAACTCCACCTACACCTTTATAACACCACCTACACCTTTATTACTCCACCCAGGCCTACACCTTACAGTAATGTTAAACAACAACTTATAACTCCATCTACACTTTCATAACTCCACCTACACCTTTATAACTCCACCTACACTTTTATAACTCCACCTACACCTTTATAACTCCACCGACACCTTTAACTCCACCTACACCTTTATTACTCCACCCAGGCCTACACCTTACAGTAATGTTAAACAACAACATTTCTGGTTAAGTCCATCAGACTGAATTTCAACAAACAGCCTGGTTCAATGTTTAAAACTCACTTGTTCAAGAATGACCCCATTAAAAACAAACATTATCCCTACATGTAAACTCTTAAACTACAGCTAAACAATCAAGAACAGTTAAACAGTTAAACTACAGCAGGTGGATAAAACCAGGAGTTGTCGTCTCTGTTTCAATCTTTGAATCTTCTTCAACACAAACAATAAAAAAAACTCAAAGATTCACGAGGCTTCAGTCTCTGAATAATGTCAAAAATGTGATGATACTGAGCTAACCAACACATAACCAACAGATAATTAACACATAACCAACACATAACCAACAGATAACTAACACATAACCAACAGATAGGGCTGGGCGGTATACCGGTTTGTACCGAAAAACGGTATTTATTTTCGTTAAGATATGAATTTTTCATATACCGCAATACCGGTGAATAGCCCAAACAACGTCCGGAACGTGCACGGCAGGAAAGTGTTTCAGCAGGAACCCATTTCACCGCTGCACACAACAAGCACGCTTGAGCGGGTGAGAGTGAGAGCATAGAAGAGTTTAGAGGCGAGAATGGCTGCTGGAGACAGTCCTGAAAGCAAAGCAAGTGTACACGATGACCCAGAAGAAGTCATACCAAAAAGAGCAGTGTTTCCCGTATATGCAACTAGTAGCGGCACACCACCGTTTACAATTCTCCTCTGCCGTCTGTATCGCGCACGGCGGAGTTTGCGCGCGCACACACACACACACACACACACACACACACACAGACAAAGCGCACACGCACAGACAAAGCGCACACACACAGGTAAGCACACTAGAGCACGGCTCGGGCTGCATTTTCCTGACCGAAGACGACCCGTCCCGAGTCCGAGACAGTTACGGCCGGGCTCCACCGGGCACGTCAGCGGCGCGACACGTCTGCAGCACGGGTCCCATAGCGGCTCGCCCCCCTAATCAGCGGCTTCACCGGCAACGGGAGCGGAGCGACAACCCCTGTCTGTCGCGCAATAACTCTCTATTTTACGCGGCTCTTCTATTTTTGTCACGCTACGCTCCCCTACGCGACCCTCCAGCAGATAAAAACTACATGAAATAGTGTGCTAAACGAGCACAATGTGTTTTTAAATGAATACACCATTATCAGAGATGATATGTGATGATTTTTTTTCATGCATTTACCCATGTTTATCCGTGATATTGTGTAAATGTCTGTGGCGGACATTTGAAAGCGAGTAGATGACAAACAGTACAGTAAACTTGTAGATAACTCAAATATATGTAATAACTTAGGTGGAAAACATTTCATGCAGCTTACATGCAGCCTCTCGGCTTGGCAAACGGTAAACAACCCCGCTGGCTTCTCTACGTGTTGCTTCCGTACGCAGTCAGTGGAGCCCAAATGAATGGAGCGGCGCGTGTGTTGCGTTCAGGCGTTGTCAGGTAAATAACAAATTCCGGCACTTGAATAGGCCATAGCACAACACAGCAGCATGTGAAGTTGGCCGAACCTGAGCAAAATACTATGAAATACCGTGAAACCGATGAGTTTTTCTTAAAACCGTGATATGAAAATTTTGTCATACCGCCCAGCCCTACCAACAGATAACTGACACATAACCAACAGATAACTAACATAGGGTGACCATATTTTGATTTCCAAAAAAGAAGACACTCGGCCGGCCACGACATAGCCTACTTAAATGATACTCGCAGTTTACTCAAAGATGCTTTATAATTTTTATATATATAAAATTTACATGTATGGATAGAAAATTCAGTTACATTACAAAATAATATCTCTCAAAGACAGAAATTCAGATAGGCCCCAATAGGGGACACATACACACACTAGAGTGTGGCTACCCGATCCGAGCCTGACGGTACCCGACGGGTCGGTCCAGGTTTGGTCAAAAATGTAGCTATAAATTGTATTCGGGCTCGGGTCGGATTCGGTCAGCTTTCAGTGAAAATGTAGTGTAAAAATAAATAAAATCCTATTGTCTGTCCTGTTTATTGCTTGGGCTCTGTTATTTACGTGACAACACCTGAACATAACACACACAGACACACAATGGCTGTTTGTTTCTACCTCTCTCCTCTCTGGAAGTCTCGGACCTCCAGCCGCCCGCCTCCGCCTTGATTAAACGCTGAAAATACAATAAAAGACGGAGACAGGTTTTTCCTATCTCATCTTATTTTGTTTTATTTCTCCCTCTCCTCTCGCTAGTAGCGTCGGACCTCCCGCCTCCCGCTCCCGTCTCAAACACGGAGGTCTCCCTCTCCGCAGCTGAGCACCCACGGCGCACGCCCGGCCTGTTAAATAGCCTGTAACCACTGTGTGACACAAACTCAGTGCTTTGGTCATTAAATAATTAAGGGCTCGGTTCGGGTTCGGACAGAAATATGCTGCCCGTGCCGCACTCTAACACACACACAAACACACGGAAAACCGGGCATTATCATCAGTTTATTAAAACCCCCGGACGCCCCGGACGGGACGTGAAAAGTGGACATGTCCGGGCAAAAGACGACGTTTGGTCAGCCTAAACTAACACATAACCAGCACATAACTAACACATAACCAACAGATAACATAACTAGCAGATGACTAGCACTTAGCTAACGTTAGCCACATGCTAGCACCGCGGTCACACAAAGACGCTGGGCAGCTAATGGCGCCGATGGAGGCTAAGAGCAGGAGCTAACGCTGCTAACACGCTTCATATTTTTTACCTGTAACTGTGACGGTCAGGCGATGGACAGAGTGAACGCTCTGTTCTATCGATCCACGGAGGATGTGCTGATGCTAAGCTAAAAAACGGCTTTAAAAGCGAGTGTTTATCTGCTGCGTGTTTGTTAGCTTCTCTCGGCTCCACACGAAGGATCTTCTTCTTCTTTCTTTTTATGGCGGTTGGCAAACAACTTTTAGGTGCATTACCGCCACCTTCTGGACTGGAGTGTGGAACGGAATATACTATGTATTAAATTTTTTTAACAAGCCCTGTTGCTTCCAAAAACCTAAAAATCTCTCCAAATACAACATCCCCCGAGTTTCTCCTCAATATATCTGCTACATTAAACAGTATCTTATTTATCTTAAATGCTGCTTTGAGTGTGTTTCTCTGTGTTTGGTACTTTGGACACTAGCAAAGGATGTTCTTCTCCTTCTTCTTCTTCCTCTTCTCCTCCTCGTTCTTCTCTGGATTAAATGGCGGATCGCAAACCAATGTGTATAGGTGTATACCGCCACCTACTGCACCGGAGTGTGTAACCTCATGGGTTTATGTACTTCAGGTTACATTCTAATTTAAAGTAGGCTAAGTAAGAAGGAAAATGAAAACAAGCATGGAGAAAAAACAACAACTATGATTCAAATAAATGAATACGTAAATAAATAAAATAGAATAAACTGGCCTACACTTTACAGTCTAATCCTGTGTCTTTGAGGAAGACAAGGAGTGCCTGGTAACATTCCCTCATTTTATCACTCCTCCCAAATATTCCCTCCAAGCTCCATCTCCTTCCTAGTTTATCTATCCTATTACGTAGAGTGTTCCTCTCGAAATCATATTACAACACTGAAAAATGACATGTTGTACATTTTCAGAAACGTTACAGCCGTTACATTTATCAGACACACACTTTGCCATTAGATATAGAGCTGTTTTTAATCCAGAATGTCCTAATCGTAATCTAGAAATAATTACGGCTACATCAAACTCGGGTATGTATACTCCAGGGGTGGTATTCCAGAAAGCGGTCTTAGTGAAAACTCTGAGTGTGTTAACCCTGAAATGAGGGAAATTCTGGGTTTTCAGCTCCAGACAGAGAGGTGAGTCAAACTCTGAGTCAATCACCATGGCAACTGACTCTGTGAACCTAACCTGCTCGCTGGCAGGTTTTCTATAAGAAACCCTGAGTTCACCCTGTCTCCTCCCTACTGCTGAGTCTGAAGCAATGGGCAGGAGGGGGGGCATTTTGCCTTAAACTGACAGGACAGTTAAGCGTGAAAGGGGGAGATGCAGCAAGGTGCCACAGGCAGGAGTCGAACCTGGGCCGCTGTGGCAAAAACCAATATATATGGGACATCTACTCTATCCACTGAGCCCACCAACATCCTGTCAAAGAAAATTCTGCTTGCTAAATTTCCCATGCTGCCTCTCTCTCCTTGGCAGCTTTAGTGCTGTTACTTTGTTTATGAATTATATGCTCATATTCACTGTAGGCATTCATGAGCACCTCCAATTCCACAGGTGTAAAATAAGTTGATCACTTTTTCTCTCCGGTTGCCATGGTGACTCAAGGTATTGGGGCTCCACTGATGATGGTTTTTTATTGTGGTTTTGCACGTGCTCAACTCAAGGTGTACCTACTCAGAGTTGACTGAACGAATTCAATATTAGGCTGAGGTTCATTTAACTGCTGTGAAATGACTTCATGTAATCTCCTTTATTCTCACATGGAGCTATTATGGGATATTGAGTCCCATCAGTGAGCCAGTTACACCGCAGAGTCTTTGAATATATGAAAAGTATTCATGAATACTGACGTCTTACTCTCATCAGAGACACCTACTGGGGAAGGCATGACTGTCCCGCCTGATGGAGCCAGTGAACAACAGCCAACAGTGGGAAGACGACTGCGAGAGATGACCAGCCCACCGGTAATGACGACAGCGATGAGGGGCAACAGCACCATTCCTGCCCAGCTGGAGCCAGCTCATGCACCCCTACCCATGGTGACAGCCAGTGACAGAGTCACCCCCTATGACACACTGCCATTGCCGGTAATGCCACCAGAGGGTCTTGTGCGAGCTGCGATGAAGCTACCACGTTATAATGGAGAGGAGCCGCCTGAGACTTACGTCAAAGTGCAGTTACCTGCTCAGTTTAACACCTGGTCAGCAGAAGAGACGGCAGTACAAGTTGCCCTTGCCCCAGAAGGTAAAGCCCTGTAGATCCTCATGGACCTCCAACCACAAGAGTGATCCAACTGGCCTGCTATTGAGAGAGCAATACAACATCGTTTTGGCCGCCGCGGCTATGCTGATGATGCCTGGGACAAGCTATTCAACCGCTTGAGGGGAGACACAGAGAGTTTGGGTGCCTACACTGCAGATCTCCGCCTTTGTGTATGACAGGGGTACCCCACCTTTGACACTGCAGCACAGAAAGAGCTCGCTCTCCAAGCCTTTATTCAAGGGCTCCAGCCTGAACTACTTAAAGAACACATCCGCCTGTGTGCACCGACAACCTTGGCCGAGGTGTTAGAATTAAAAAAGAGTTAAAAAAAACTTTATTAATTCTTGTTTCCAATTTGTATTTTATTTATCATTGTAACAGCCATTTATCTACATGTGTTTATTTATTTTATTTTTGTTGCAAAACATTTTGTACTGTGTGGCACTGTGGCAACTTCCTGTGGAAGTGCATTTATTCAGCCAGGTTAATGAGGCCAGGTGTGCGTGAGTTGAGGCAAACAGTTTTTTGACCGTGGCTGAGGCACGGCTGAGGTGTCTGCAGAGAGAAGCAGTATTAGATAATAGGCTACCTAATTACAACGCAAGGTGCTGTACGGTCCGGGTATCATCGGATAATTCGTAATTCATTCGTAATTCAAAAACCAAAAACAGTAAATCTGTTATTTGATTAAAAAAAAGAGTACCCAAGAAAAACGTTTTTGGTGTCAGAATCAAATAACGAAAAACCAATCAAACCCGGTCTGTTTTTGCCGACTCGTTTTACCATTATTCCTTTTTGGATTGGGTATTGAACAGGCCTGCGGACATTCAGCCAATTTGTTTTTGCGTTTGAAACCAAAAATGGAAGTCATGTGTTTTTTTCCTTTTTTTCCTTTTTTCATTTTAAACCAAAAATGAAAAATGAAATCATGTGATCTATTCCTTTTTTGTTTCCAAACGAAAAACCAGAAAACCAATTATGGTTTTTGCAAATTCCTTTTTTCATTTCTCATTTGGGACAGACAGTAGCACGGTGGGCAGACAGGAAGCGGAAGTGAAGTGTAAAAACGTCAAAATAAAATCCAAGAGGGTAGAATCATACATATATATATATTCATATTTATGGGTAGAATGGCCATTCTATTAAAAATGTAACACCCAAAATTATGCAAGCACAGAATCTAATAAAATAAATAAATAGGCCTACATATGCTATGCATATGAAATATATTTTATCCAAAAAATGTGTGATATATTATTTAGTTGCGTAGTGTGAATTAATAGCCTAATTAATTACATATGTGGAAATAGCCTGTGTCCTGTGTCCGTCCTTTGTTAACCATTTCATATACAGACGTTACTCATTTCAATGCCGCAGCCACAGTGAAGGAAATAATTGATCCAGGAGTAGCTGCAGTGCGCAACAACAACCAGCAGGTGGCACATGTGAGCAGTTGAGATGCAGCGTCCAACTGAAACTGTTTGAGAATTAGCAGTAGGCTACTGTTATATTTTCTGCCGGACCTGTACAGTATACTAACTCGTTACACAGACTTAATTTCATAAAGGACATTTATACTATGATATTTCCACAAGGGTCAGTGTCAGGTCCCCTATTATTTAGCCTAATGATCTCCCTCAGCAGTGTCATGATGTAGAACTGCAAATGTATGTGTGACATATAGGGTATTTATGTGTATCCGCCCGCTAAATTGTGACATTATTTTATGCATATGATATCGAATTTTTATCTCTACAGATACCATACAGATACCCCCCATTCAGTTTAAAGCATAACTGATTTGAGTAAAGGCACGAGAGTTGTAATACTGTACCTGCCATGTCGTCCTGTGCACAATTTGTGGTTGACACGATTTCTCACTTGGACTAAGTCAAGGGGTCCCTAGACATGAAAAATCATGAAGGTGCTTGTCCGAAACAAAAATGGCTGCCATGGTGAATAGGGTAAAAAATTTAACCATCAGATATCACTATGAAATTTACAGAGTTGATTACTCACATTAAGACAAACAAAAAATGTATTGGAAGTTTTTTTGAAACTGTTTGTGTACAAGGGCAAATGGTGCATAATCTAATTAAGTGTGCGCTAATTAGCATAAATTCCACAGATCTAAACATTGGATAGAGACAGGTGAAAATGTCTTTTCTTGACATATAGAGTCAAGACTTTCACTTTGACAGTGCAACAAGCACCCACAGAAGACAACAGAAACCATTCTGAAGGAGCAGGGGATACTTTCATCCTAGGACATGGCCGAGGCACATGGGAACATGGACATTGCTAAGGAGCATGTTATGAACATCAGGCAGATACTTAGTCACGATGTGCTTCCAGTGTCTCCCCTGTTTGAAGGTGACCTTCCAGCTCATGTCAACCAGTCTAAACTGGTTAGTGAGATTGAGCCAAAGTCCAAAGTCTACTCTTACCACTCATGTTGTGGTAGACTTCATGTCGAAGATGCGCCAGATGCAATTGGCACGATTCCCCACTCTAGGTGCTGCCATCAGCACCATCATCAGTTCAACATCATCCCTCTGTGAAGAGCCAGAGTTCATCCATATCATACTGGATTCCTACATTGATATGTCTCTGAAGGAGGGGGAGTGCGTGCGGCGTACAGATTCAACAACTGGCACTGACATCATCAACATAAACAGAGACACACCCATCCCTCAACAACTAGACAAGTTCTGGGCATCTGAGGAGAACAAGCAAAATCTCCAGCTGTTAGTTCGGGACATGGTGTGCAATCGAACCTGTGGCGATGCTACCATCCTTGTCAGCTCTGTTGTCTCCTATGATGAGGTGCTTCCAGCAAAGGCGGCTGGTGGTGAGTTCCCAGACCTGTTGAACTGGATCGAGGAGGCTGACACCAGGCTGGTGGTGCACGTGGAGTGGGCTGTCTGTGTGCAAGAGAGTACTTGTAGTGTCCAATGATACAGACACCTTCGCATTGCTGCTACACTTCACCCCATACTTCCAAGCACTGGGAATGGAGGAAATCTGGCAGCAGTATGGCACTGGTGAGAAATGACGGATGCTTCCGCTGCATCAAGAAGTTTCCAAACTAGGAGTATCACTGGCCAAGACCGTGATCAAGGCACATATACTGACTGGAGATGACTGCATGAGTAAGGTGGGGACCAAATATGCAGCATTGGCCTCTGACCCAGTGCAGTATCTGACCAACTTTGGGGAAGCGGACACCTTGTCAGAGCAGGACACAGAACTAGCTGAGAAGTACTTAGTACAAGTTTGGGCAGGGGCCAGGTCAAGTATGGCTGCTGAGACGTTTGATGATCTCAGGGTAGAGATCATAAACTAGTGACACTGCTGGGATTGATGCCCTCCCTCTTACAACTAGTGTTATCAGAGGCCATATCCAACGAGGTGCCTTTCTTGTGCACAGGGCATGCAAACTGCCTACAACAGCCAAAGGGGAAAGAGAAGAACCTCTGGAACATGGATGGGAGGAGAACCTTGGCACACTCCTGCCATAAAAATGTATGAAGCCCTTACCACCGAGTCTACTCACAACATGCAAATGTGCAGGCAAGTGTGACACCCGACGCTGTGGCTGCTGTGCTACAGGAGTTTGCTGCACTATATTCTGCCACAGAAAAATAGACAGTCCATCTTGTAAAAATGTATCATACTAACTTGTACACAATTACAATATAGTGCGCTTAATTGACACTTTTGTTTGATTTTGTGTCATAATTTAATTTTATATCAGATTTTTCTCGAGATGCTCTTTGCAAAGTTCAACACCTCATTATAATATGACAATAAAAGTAAAAGAGGGGAAGCAAATGGTTATAATTTCTATAATTCCCATGTTCATGTCTCTGAGAAATTGTTATGAAAAATGTGAATAAAAGTGAAAGTACAGAACAAAATCTTAATTGATTTATTGACAGATGACATAGGCATGGGCATGTGATGTGGGTATGTTATTTTTGTCTTTTTCAAAAATAGGGCTGCCATCTATGAGGTTAGAGGGTGGTTGGTATAGCAGAGGGTGGTTGGTATAGCAGAGGGAGGTCCACATTGTAAACGTCTTGACTCTAGTATGTCAAGATAGAAAATACATTTTCTTTTTTTTTCTTTAAAGATATGTTTTTGAGCATTTTGGATAGGATAGCCAAGTGTGAAAGGGGAACAGAGAGAGAGGGGATGACACGCAGCAAAGGGCCACAGGCTGGACTTGAACCTGGGCTTCTGTGGCAACAGCCTTGTACATGGGGCGCCTGCTCTATCCACTAATCCACCGACGCCCCAGAAATACATTTTCACCTGTCTCTATCCAATGTTTAGATATGTGGAATTTATGCTAATTAGCACATACTTAATTAGATTATGCACCATTTGCCCTTGTACACAAACATTTTTAAAAAACTTCCCATACATTTTTTGTTTGTCTTAATGTGAGTAATCAACTCTGTAAATTTCATTGTGATATCTGTTGGTTAAATTTTTTACCTCATTCACCATGGCAGCCATTTTTGTTTTGGCCACGGCGGCCATTTGCCCACTGTGGCGGACAAGCACCTCCGTGATTTTTCATGTCTAGGGACCCCTTGACTTAGTCCAAGTGAGAAATTGTGTCAACCACAAATTGCGCACAGGACGACATGGCAGGTACAGGACTATTGGCAGTTACACCTAGAGTAAAGCTACTGAAGACCAGCAAAATGTTTTCATTTATTCTTTCAGGTGGGTAAATGTCACCTAAGCACCTTCAGATTTTATCAGTAGTGTTCCCTTAATAGATAATTTGTTTTTATGGTTTGTATTGTGCTTCGTGATATTGTTTAAGGGAACTGTAACGTAAGGTTACTGCATACGAGTGGATGCAACTGTCACTAATGCTAGCGTAGTTGCTCAGGGATTTAAGCTGTTACTACTTTCATTTTGACACTCTCACCTGTGACAACACATTAGCTAAGGCTGTAAGGACTGTAACTGTTGGTAGCTGTTGTTGATTTTGTTAAAATATGTTGAATTGTAATTTTATGGGTTATTGTTTGTCGGACGATTGAGCTAGATAGATAGATATTGTTTATTGTCCTTTCGGAAATTTTTCTTGTGTCTGTGGCCGTCAGACAAAACAGAAAAAACAGAAAAAGACATTACAATGAAGACACCACAACACAAACACTTGACACTGCAGACAAAACCCTCAGACAATTCATAACATTGCACATTACAATAAAGACAATTTAAACATCCATCAAACGATACAACAAACACAACCAAAGTGTCCACATAGCATCACCCAGGTTCACCCATTCTATTTAACAAGAGTTATGCTAAAAGGTATAAAGGACCTCTGGGCACGGGAAGTCTTAAGAGGCGGCACTCTGCACCTCTGTCCTGATGGTAATAATTCATACTCGCTAATACATCAGCGATCACATTCACACCTTACAGTTATCAGTTAACCCAATCCCCAATCTGCATGTCTTTGGACTGTGGGAGTAAGCTGGAGTGCCTGGAGAGAACCCACGCTGACTCAGGGAGAACATGCAGGCTCCGCACAGAAGTGCTCCCACACCCGGGATCGATCGCTTGCTGTGAGGCGACAGTACTTATCACCACACCACCCCTTCCCCAAAAAATGTTTGAGTTTATTAAATACCTGCAGAGATGCAACCGCAGTAGAAAAGATACGTGCGTCTCCCCACTGTGCGCATTTATGCACGAGACACAGCAGCCTAACTTCATTAATTAGCCTATCAGGATCTAATGTGAATTAATGTTCTGTGTTCTTCTACACATCCAAAAGGTCACACACAGTTCAGGTTCATACAGTGAAACTGTTTGGAGTAAAGCAGCGTCCTCCTGATAAATCCTGAGCTCCACTTCAGAAGCTAAAAGTTTAACTTCATGTTTCATAATACAGATGATTGGTTTAAATATCATAGTATAAATGTCCTTTATGAAATTAAGACTGTGTACAGGTCTGGCAGAAAATATAACAGTAGCCTACTGCTAATTCTCAAACAGTTTCAGTTGGACGCTGCATCTCAACTGCTCACATGTGCCACCTGCTGGTTGTTGTTGCGCACTGCAGCTACTCCTGGATCAATTATTTCACACTAAAATTTACAAGATTAAAAAAAGAAAAGTGCCGGAGAGGTTAGAAGCCACTAAAAGCTTATCAAAGAAATTCCCCTGTCAAAACATCAATGAAATCACATAATAGAGAAGGAAAAAAAACGGGTAAGGAAAGAAGAAATAGAGGAGGAGAGAGGGAAAAATCAAGACAACACAAGGGAGCAAATAAAATGATGTGTAGGTTAAATGACTCATCACTGGTTCAAGTAGCTACAGTACCTGTACCTGTACATCTGACACTGATCACACCCTTGAATCCCATGAAATCAATGCTGCACAGATGAACTGCGTGTATTACAATTATCATCTAACATCATTGCGTCTGATAAATTGGTCTTCTTTGTCATAACATTATATATGCTACAATAAAGCTTAAAGCTGACGCCACAATTAAATCATATCAACACCAAATTGATAGTCTGAATAAAATCATCCTGATATTGAGCTGTGTTAGAAATTAACAGCTGCACAAAAATATAGCTAGTGTCCCTCTTTAAAAAACAAAAAGGAAAATCCCTCAAACACCATGAAGTGTAGACATGATAGGCTACTTTCCACATTTCCAGCAGCAAAGCTGTCAATTAGGCCCATTATCTTTAACAGGGATCATTTCCTCCAACAAAACAAAATGTTGGCACTAATTAATGGTGCTATTAAGTGTCTGCAAATGATCAGTTTCTTTCTTATGAAGGGGTGGAATGAAAGTTCCACTTCTTTCCACTCCTTTTTGAACAATCTTTTCATTGTCTGTTGTTGTTGCTTTCTTTTCTTTTTTAATGTTCAAAATAAACTTTCAAATCAAAATCAATCAAATGAATTAAACTTCCCGTCATGACTGGGCTGCATTTCTGTCAGCCATCAACAGCTGATTGGCCAGTGGGTGGTGCTTTTTATAGGATCAGATTCAACCCTGAACTTACCCTGCTCCGGAGCAGGATAGCCGTTCAGAGTAAGTTACCATGGTGATCTACCCCGATAAGAACTGAACCGGCTTCGTGAGACCGAAAACCCAGAGTTAACCCTGAAGTTACCTCGCTAAGACATTAATCCTGCTTCCTGATACAGGCCCCAGGTGCATGTCCGACATCAAAGGTGTCAATAAAGTTTATTATTATTATTATTATTGTTGTTGTATTGAAACCGTAGGCTAAATAAACAGAATCGATTGATCAGTTATTGATCCATAGTGTCAGCGGGAGCTTTGTGTCGATGATGATGAGTTGTGTGTGTGTGTGTGTGTAAATAAAAGAAAGGAAACTTGTGACATCACGGGGTGACTTCCGCTGCGGAAGCCGCTGCTGCATGTAAACAAAGCGGAGTTAGCAGCAGCTGCTCTGATGGACACAGACCAACCTTAATCGGATAGCCGGTGACTGAGGTTCAGTTTGTTCGTGTGTGTGATGGAGCTCCGCGGTGACTGAACCGGAACCGGCAACATGTCCATGGAAGACCCGTTCTTCGTCGTCAAAGGGTTAGAACTCTTTACAGCATGCTAACACAGCTAATGCTAACAGGAGCTAACGGCTATAGTGCTAGACTGCGGAGACCTGATAGCTAATCGATAATCAATACAACCTCAGAGACAGAACAAATTTAACTGTGTGTTTTAACAGAAACTCACGAGCTGCTTGTTAACGGTTAACTGTGACGTCAACTCTCAGTTAGCCTGTTAGCATGTTGCTATGATCTTAGCACAGAGTCAGTGATGGTTACAACACATGTAAATCGGTCTGTCTGTCTTTATACATAATCAATAAATTCATATAGGCCTATATATATATATAATGATACATACATACACATAGAAAAATATATAAATTAGTAACTGAACATGTCTGAATGAATATGTGACATGTTGAGTTCAGTAAATTTTGCAGTGAAATGTCAGATTAAAGGATTTATATCTTGTCTGTGAATGATGTTAATGATATTGATATTAATATTGATGTTATTGACAGTAAATATGTTATTATTAATGATGTCATATCAGCAGCAGCTGTGGCGTTTTGTAGAGGAATCTATCAGCTGATCATTTTAAAGGGTTGTAGACTGAATCACTGTGACAACGCACAAACAACAACAGTGATAACTTCCAAGTAGAAAACTGACAGGTGGAGCTACACTTAATAAAATAATCCTCCTGATGCCTGGTTCACACCACACGACATTTCTGTGTCAGATCAGGTAACACACTGCCCGTGACCTGACCGACAGACATGACACACTACAGGATGGTCCACAAGCAATCATCACTGGTTGTCTTTCACTACTCTGTGGTGTCATCAGGTTATTCTCGTTCTATTCTCATTTATATTTCAGTCTCTGTGTCTGTTCATGTTTCAGCTGAACTCTTACTGTAGTAAGTACCGCATGAAAACTATAGCTCTGTCCCAATTCAGGGTCTGCATCCTTCGGAGGACGCGGCCTACGCAGCTATTTTGTTTATTTAATTTACTTTTTGTAAGAGGAAGAGGAGAGGCGGCTCCAGCGACACTGGCAGCTCGTTTATCTCCGGCTGGGAGAGAGCCGTGGGGAGGTAAACCATTTTAACCCACATTAATGTTCATATAGCTAGCTAGCATAGTTCGTGGTAATCAGTATACCTGTTAATAAACGATACCGTTAAGTGACAAACGCTAGCTATATGTGGTTAATGTCATTTAACCAAAAAAATGTATACGAACCCTGTAAATAGCCCTGACTTAATTTCAATATTAAAATGTTTTGTCATTACATCAAAACCATAGTGGGAAGCCAAAGTGGATAGATGGACAGATAAAGCATTATTTATCCAAGCTATAGCTTTAACTAGAATTGTCTTATTAACTAAAATTAAATAGCTATTGTTGCTTTGATCATTTATATACTCCTGTTCTTACCCTCCTTTCCCCATCCAGACCAGGCCCCTGTACTGCAGAATAAACCTGGCTGTTCTGGTGCTGCAAAACGTCTTTAATCATGGTGACACAAGGCAAGATTTCAGGCCGAGCAGATTCCCTGGAGGTGCTGCCGGACACGTTTTACATAATTTTATATTTGTTCTCTATAAATAGTGATTTCTACTGATCTTTTGTAAATAGTTGTACATGTTAAGAATGCCCACTTGTAAACTTGTAAATAATTAGAAATGTTCAGATTGTATCTTTGTAAATACTTGGTTATCAAAGCAAAAAAATAAATTGTGTTGTCACTGAAGAGTAGATCAAAAGTTTACTCTAGTTGTAAATAAGAAATGGAACCAATAATGTATAATCCCTCCTGTCGCTGGCCCTGGATGCCTCTCCTCATCCTCCTCATCCTCCTCCTCATGCTGCTCACCCACTGCAGCACCTGGCCCTGGTGTGTCCTCAGGGATGGAGGCAACAGGACAGGTGGGGCAATGGAAGTCCTCTGTCCTAAAACCTCATCCATGAGGACAAACCAGGGCCAGGTGGCAGCAGTGGGCTTCCTGCTACCCCCTGCCCTGTCCCTGGATCTTTGCATTCCTAAGGCAGAGGAAATCAGTCACAACAGCAGCAATTTTCTACAAAGTATTTATTAAAAAAGTCTTGAAAAAGAAGTGCATCATGGACCCAAACAGAGGTATGTTTGAGGTGCTCTTTGGAATGGGATTCATGTAGTGATAAAGAAATGAAGAAAAAAACTCCAAAGCACTCTCCTAAAGCAGTTAAATGCCTTTATTCTTAAGCCATGGTTATATAAACCTT
This sequence comes from Epinephelus lanceolatus, assembly GCF_041903045.1. Taxonomy (NCBI): domain Eukaryota; kingdom Metazoa; phylum Chordata; class Actinopteri; order Perciformes; family Serranidae; genus Epinephelus; species Epinephelus lanceolatus. Next base: position 81,009 of record NC_135739.1, read on the forward strand.
AAAAACACAGTCCTTCAACACGTTTCGGCATCAAGCCTTCATCAGGAAGTTAAACAGATTCAAGGAATAAAGAATAAGTAAGGGATAATGTATAATGAGCCGGTGAATACTGGGAAAATAACTCCTGGCAGTTACGTCGGGAGTTGTTTTCCCAGTATTCACCGGCTCATTATACATTATCCCGCTTATTACACGGCTAATTATCAGTTAAATAAATAATTTGAGACAGAATATTGATTAATTATACAATTTTTATTGATTTATAAATTAAATCGGGAGGAGAGAAAAAAAAAACTGCCGGCAACGGCTGAATCTGCGCTACAGTAGCTACAGGGAATCAAGAGAAAATGAAAAGAAACTAGCCTCTCTTTTCCATGTGCCTCTGAGCATCCCTCTTCTCCAGCATTCTTCTCATCTTCAGACAGTAACCATGACTCAAGATTTTCATGCTCACCAAATATGTTAAAAGTTATATCATGAAAATACTCCATCTTTGTATCTTGTAAATTATTATTTTGAAGCAGTGACGGCTATGTTAGCCCAATAAAAAAGTAACTGTTGTCAGGGAAGTGTCCCTAGCAACGCTGGGCTACATAGCAACGGTCATTACACAGTAATATCAGACCTCTGAATGCCGCGACTGACCAATTAGAATACAGCATTTAATAGAGCCGTGTAATAAGGCCATTTTAATTATATGGGAGAGTGCCTTGGAGTTTTTTATACGTTTCTTTATCAAAGTATTACCTTGGGTAAAACAAATGTAGTTTCCATATCATTATCCAAACCTGCACGTACTTTATTTTTATTTTTTCAAGTTGTCCCACGTTTTTTCACCTGTTGAGGTTCCAATTTTCCCTCCTGGCCCATTTTTTGAGGGATTGTTCTAAACAAGAGAGAAGCATGACAGAAGGTCAACACACAAGATCACATTATCACAAATATGTAAAGATTCACAAAAAGTGACATCAGGACAGACATAAAACTCCCACCCCCACCCAAAAACAACATTCACTTATTGTGTTCTTAAGATTATATTTGTACTTTGGTTGCTGTACAGGATTTGGTTTAATTTAAGTAACCTTTACATACAAATATGTATAGAGTACAAATGGGCTATTTATTATTGCCTTAACAGGTACCTCCATCCGAGTGTGGCTGTATTCTTGGCCCCTGTGAACAGGTGGTCGTTCTCACCACAGAGTTTTATAAACTCCTCCGTTTCCTCCTTGCTCCCTACAACAAAATGAAATGTAAGACATATTTTCTGTTATGTTAATGGGCAAAATTATATTTATATATATATATATATATATATATATATATGTATATATATATGTATATAATGATGATAACAGTAATGCTCCTTTTATTTTTTTATTTATTTAACCTTTATTTAACCAGGCAGAATCATTAAGAAGGAGTTCTTATTTACAATGATGGCCTGACAAGAGGCACAAGCTTCTTGAGGGGGAGGGGAGAGAGGGCTGTGAAAGAAAAAGGATTGGTTAAAAAGACGGTAGCACAGCACAGAGCACAACTATACAGACATGTAGCAGGACATCAACAGAGACAGCACACAGGCATGGCTATGCGGACAAATAGCAAGAGAGTGACAGGGATAGAAAGGGTTAACAAACATCTATTCAGTCATACAGGCATATAGGCAAAGCAGTGGGGTTAATAGCAAAGATTATTTTCAACATCACAACACAAAAAACATAAAAACAAAGTTAATAACAGGATTATTTGCAACATCATATTACAAAAAAAAGGAGCCTGGGCCAACGGTGGCAGGTATGGGTGCTCAACACAGAGTACAGGCAGACTGAGGGAAAGGTTAGACGGTAGGGAAGCAGTTGCAGGAATCTGTAAAAAGATGTGAGATGGCCTCTTTGAAGGCCGGGATTGAAATTAATTTATCCAGTTTGAGGTGTTTTTGTAATGCGTTCCAGTCAGAAACGGCAGCTGACTGGAATGATGCAAGGCCAAATGTGGATCTGGTTTTGGGGGTTGTTAGCAGAATATGGAGAGAGGACCGAGTGTTGTATGTGACAGGGAGTCGGTGCAGCAAGCGAGACAGGTAGGGGGGTGTCGGTTGAAGGAGGGTCTTGTAAATGAGAGTGAGCCAGTAAATCTGGCGGTGGGTGTGAAGTGATGGCCAACTTACCAGAGAGTAAAGAGTACAGTGGTTGGTATTGTAAGAGGCATTAGTGGCAAAGCGGATGGCAGAGTGATAGAGTGTGTCCAGTTTAGCGAGAGTGCCCTTAGAATGCGGTACCATAGATAGTGTCACTGAAATCGAGTGTGGGGAGAATAGTCAGTTTGATGAGAGTCAGTTTAGCAGAAGAGGTGAAGGCATGACGATGTCTATAAAGGAAACCGAGTTTGGCCCAGACCTTAGCCTGTAACTGAGAGATGTGGTGTGAAAAACATAACGTAGAGTCTAACCAAATGCCAAGGTATTTGTAGGTGGAAACATGCTCTAGGATAGCTCCCTCATAGGTAGAGGTGGTTAGTGGAGATGGAGAGGGAGCACCCTTCCGGTGAAACCACATGGCTTTTGTCTTGGATGTGTTGAGTGACAGTTTCAATAGTGAGAAAGCGTGTTGTACCTGGAAAAAGCTATCCTGGAGTGTGGCTTGGACAAAGGAGGGAGATGGACCAGAGGCATAGAGAATTGTGTCATCAGCATAAAGGTGAATGAGTGAGTTGCCAGCAACTAAGGGAGTATTATTGATATAGATGGAAAACAGTGAAGGACCAAGTATAGAACCTTGAGGGACACCCTTGGTGACTGGGAGGGGGTGAGAGAGTGAGTTGTCAAACCTTATGCGTTGCACCCGATGGGAGAGATAGTCAGAGAACCAGGCCAGTGAGTGATCTGAAACCCCAATGCTGCTCAGCCTACTAATGAGAATAGAATGGTCAGCGGAGTCAAAGGCTTTGGCAAGGTCAGTGAAAATGGCAGCACAGTATTGTTTAGTGTCTAGAGCAGAGGTGATGTCGTTTAACACCTTGAAAGTAGCTGTTGTACACCCATACCCGGCACGGAAACCAGACTGTACATCAGATAGGATACCAGAAACGTCAAGGTAGTCTGTGAGCTGTTTGTTCACAAGCTTCTCAAATACCTTGGACACGCATGGCAGAATAGAGATAGGTCTGTAGTTGTTTGGATCGGACTGCTTGCCACCCTTAAACAGAGGGAGGACAATAGCTTCTTTCCAATCTGAGGGTATTTCAGCCGCGTGGAGTGAAAGGTTAAAGAGTGCAGTTAAGGGTGCAACAATAATGGGAGCCGCGGTTTTAATAAAAAAAATAAAAAAAATGCGGGAAGATCGTCACACCCAGCTGATTTTTGGGGGTCTAAAGTAGACAATTCCTTTAGAACCTCCATCTCTGTAAGAGAACGAAGGGAGAAGTTAGCTCTTTATTCAATCTAAACGTTTACAGTTTTACAGCCTAGAAATACAGTGGGGCTCACAACCTATCCTCTCATTAACTTTATATTTGTTCATTGCGGTGCGTTTATGCACCTGATGTGAGGTATAAACAGCCTACGGTGTCTCCATAGTTACAATAAGATATAAGTCACCCTGCGAGATTGTAACAATTGAAAGTGAAGGGTTTTTAGGCTTTAACGTTACTTTTAAAGGCCAACTGAGCTCCTTGTATCAACAGGTTAGCCTTAAGCTACATCGCATAGCTGGCTAGCATCACTAACGTCACGTATTTAAACAGCCATTTAGAGGTTTTTAGGCCCCTTCAGCTTCTGGCTGAAAGTAAAGTAAAAATCTGTTACTTACATTTTAAGGTGTATTTGGTGCTACTGCTGGTGCCGGTGCTTTTCTGCCGTTGAAAAGAAAAATCCGGGTTGAACAGAGGCGCACAAAGAATCTTGGGATGTGGGAGGCCGCGAAGGATAGTAACGGTGCATCCTCCGAATACAGGGAAAAGGAGGGCGCATTTGGAGGAGCCTTCGAATTTGGACGCATTGGGACAGCCTTCGCGCATCGTTGTGACGTAAGCTGCCTTCAAATTCGCTCTTCGAAGGATGCAGACCCTGAATTGGGACACAGCTTAGGACAGTCACTGAACCCTTCACAGGAAGTTCCTGCAAATGTTTCACAATAAATGCCTTTTTATAAAATGAAGGAATTCTCTCAGTTTTTAATTTGAAACAGAAACAGGAAGTGTTGAGTTTGATCAAACTAAAAACAGAATGCGCGTGTTTGAGATGCAGCTGGTAGCCTCTGCAGCTGTGCTGAGTAAAGGCCCAGACACTTTCAATCAGTCAATCAATTTTATTTATAAAGCCCAATATCACAAATCACAATTTGCCTCACAGGGCTTTACAGCATACAACATCCTTCTGTCCTTATGACCCTCGCAGCGGATAAGGAAAAACTCCCCAAAAAAAACCCTTTAACGGGGAAAAAAAAACGGTAGAAACCTCAGGAAGAGCAACTGAAGAGGGATCCCTCTTCCAGGATGGACAGACATGCAATAGATGTCGTACAGAACAGATCAACATGATAAATTAACAGTAATCCGCATGACACAATGAGACAGAGTGAGAGACAGAGAGAGAGATGCAGGTAATGACAGTAGCTTACAACAACATTATTGAAAGTAATAATATTATAGTTATAGTTCTGGTTACTGTGGTACAATATGTTGAAAGTATGTATTAATATCTGGCAGTATACATGTGTGACAATAGTCATATGTGTATAATAACAGTAGAAGTATGACTAATGACTAATGATGGCAGCAGCAGCAGGAGGCATCTGGCAGGACCACGGCAGCAGCACAACCACACACGTCACACTATCCAGGCACCACTGCGATATGAGTTAATCTGAGAGACAGTGGAGCACAAAGGCTCCGGAGAAGAAGCCGAGTTAGTGACATCCAGAATGGCTGAGTTAGCAAGATGCAGTAATAGAATACGAGAGAGAGAGAGAGAGAGAGAGAGAGAGAGAGAAGGTGCCCGGTGTATTATAGGGGTGTCCTCCGGCAGACTAGGCCTAAGTCAGCCTAACTAGGGGCTGGTACAGGGCAAGCCTGAGCCAGCCCTAACTATAAGCTTTATCAAAGAGGAAAGTCTTAAGTCTAGTCTTAAATGTGGAGACGGTGTCTGCCTCCCGGACCGTAACAGGAAGATGATTCCACAGGAGAGGAGCCTGATAGCTGAAGGCTCTGGCTCCTGATCTACTTTTGGAGACTTTAGGGACCACGAGTAACCCTGCGTTCTCAGAGCGCAGTGTTCTGGTGGGATAATATGGCACTATGAGCTGTCTAAGATATGACGGAGCTTGACCATTTAGAGCTTTATAAGTTAACAGTAGGATTTTAAATTAAATTCTGGATTTTACAGGGAGCCAGTGCAGAGAAGCTAAAACAGGAGAAATATGATCTCGTTTCTTAGTTCCTGTTAGTACACGTGCTGCTGCATTCTGAATTAGCTGGAGAGTTTTTAAGGACTTAGTAGAGCTACCTGATAATAGAGAGTTACAGTAATCCAGCCTAGAGGTAACAAAAGTGTGGACCAATTTTTCTACATCTTTTCGGGTCAGGATAGGCCTAATTTTAGCAATATTACGCAGATGAAAAAATGCAGTCTGTGAGGTTTGTTTTAAACGAGAATTATAAAAGACAAATCTTGATCAAATATTACTCCGAGGTTTCTTATGGTAGTGCTAGAGGCCAGAGCAATGCCATCTAGAGAAACTATGTCATCAGACAAAGAGTCTCTGAGTTGTTTGGGGCCAAGAACAATAACTTCAGTTTTGTCTGAATTTAACATCAGGAAATCTATCTGTGAGTTTGATTCCTTGATATCCTCCATTATGAAGAAAAAACATTCTTTGCTAGCTTGATGCTAATGGCAGTACTCAGTGGGTTGATAAAGGGCCTCTGCTGTTTCCTTTTTACTCTGTGTGCTAACGTCCCTACAGGAAGTATCTAAAAGGCTGTGCTGTTACTGTCCTACAGTTTCCACGGCAACAGATCACTCTGTGTTCCTATTGGTCAAAGTGACGGCTGTGACGGGAGAAGTCGTGGAAGACAAAAACAAAATCAAACATGCTAGACTTTATGTCAGAACGTCATGAGTCGTCTCAGATGTGGCGTCGACTGTTGTCTGCTATGACACACTACACGAGATAAAATGATGCATTATGGTAGACGACACTCATTGTCATTCACGATCTGAGCGACACTATATGAGGCCGGTCGGGCTGTAACCAGGCTGATATCATGTAGTGTGAACCAGGCATTTTAGACTTGCACCGATTAATCAGCAGTGCTCTGAATCGGGCCGGTTTTCACGTGATTGGCCATGACCTGCGACCGGCCGGTCAGTCTGAAATTTGCAGCTCAACTCAACTCAGCTTTATTTATAAAGCGCTTTAAAACAACCACAGCTGAAACAAAGTGCTGTACATAGGTCATAAAACAACAAAACAGTGAGATAATAAAAAGCAGTTAAAAAACAATAAAAACAACAAACAAATAAAAACAGAGCGAGGTCTCATGCTGGGTTAAAGGCCATTGAGTAAAAGTGGGTTTTAAGGTGGGTTTTAAAAACAGACAGTGAGGAGGCCTGTCTGATGTGCAGAGGTAGATTATTCCACATTTTTGGAGCAGCAACTGAGAATGCACAGTCTCCTTTAAGCGTTCGCTTAGACCTCGGTACCTCAAGGAGCAGCTGATCAGCTGGCCTGAGGCACCGGGCAGGGGTGTAGGGGTGAAGAAGCTCAGAGAGGTAGGGCGGGGCGAGGCCATTTAAAGATTTAAAAACAAATAAAAGGATCTTAAAATGAACTCTAAAGTGCACAGGCAGCCAGTGGAGGGAGGCCAGGATGGGTGTAATGTGCTCTCTCATTCATACTCCAGTTAGCAGACGAGCGGCAACATTCTGGATTAACTGGAGACGTGCAAGAGAGGACTGGCTAACTCCAAAATAAAGTGCATTGCAGTAATCCAGCCGAGATGTAATGAAGGCATGGATTACTGCTTCAAAGTGCTGATGTGTAAGAAAAGGCTTCACCTTCGCAAGCTGCCTGAGGTGAAAGAAACTCAACTTTACAACTGCACTAATTTGGCGGTCCAATTTAAAATCACTGTCCATCTTAAAACCCAAGTTAGTAACAGTAGACTTTGCATAAACTGCCAAAGGACCCAGATCAACAGGAGAGGAAACACAGGAGCCGCTGGGGCCAAACACCATCACCTCTGTTTTTTTTCTCATTAAAATTTAAAAAGTTTAGGGCCATCCAGGCTTTGATGTCTTCAAGACATGACAGCAGGGGTTTGAGGGAAAAGGCATCGCTTTTACTCAGAGGGACATATATCTAGCTGTCATCAGCATAGCAATGAAAAGCGACACCATGCTTTCTGAGGATAGACCCTAGGGAAAGCATATACAGGGAGAAAAGCAGGGGTCCTAAAATTGAACCCTGTGGGACCCCATATAAAAGCGGAGTGGAGGAGGATTCACACGCACCAAGACCAACACACACAGTCCTGTCGGCTAAGTAGGACCTGAACCAGTCCAGGGCGCTACCACCAATGCCCACTAGCTGCTGCAGACGTTTTAACAAAATGTTGTGGTCTACAGTGTCAAAGGCAGCGGTCAAGTCGAGCAGGACAAGAATAACATAGTTGCCACTATCATTTGCCGTTAAAATGTCATTAAAAACTTTTAAAAGGGCAGTTTCCGTGCTATGTAAAGTTTTAAAACCAGACTGAAAAATCTCCATAATATTGCAATCATCAAGGAAAGTTTTTAGCTGTGCATAGACAATTTTCTCCAGGATTTTAGAAATAAAAGGCAACTTGGAGATGGGCCTGAAATTTGCTAAAACAGTGCTATCTAAGCCAGGCTTCTTCAGCAAAGGTTGTACTACTGCATGTTTGAAGCTTACTGGGACAACACCAGAGGACAGGCTGCTATTTAAGATGGTCAGAACCGACTGCCCTATAGTAGAGAAAACTTCTTTTAAGAAGTGGGGAGGGACCACATCACGAGGGGAACCTGATGGTTTAATATGGGCCACCACATCCTCTAACGGTGACAGAGTCACAGGTTCAAATCTGTTGAACACAGCTGGGCAAGAAACAGAGACAGAGGGGTCAAAGGTGGGTGGAGAAATGAGAGCTCTTGTGGACACAACCTTATCAATGAAAAAGTGCAGAAAACTATTACACACATCAATGGATGTTTCCAAACATACAGGCTGTGGGACATTCAAAACAGAGTCAATTGTTCTGAACAGTACATGAGGGTTCTTACAGTTTTCTGTGATAATGTTTGACAGATACTCTCTTTTGGACTCTTTGACAATATTTTGATAAGAGCACCAGCGGTCCTTTAAAATTTGAAATGAAACCTGCAGCTTGTCCTTCTTCCACCTGCGTTCAGCTCTGCGACATTCCCATCTGGCTGCACGGGTTCTGTCGTTGAACCAGGGTTCACGTCTAGCCTTAGACTGCCTGGGTTTTAGAGGAGCCACAGAGTCCATTATAGAAAGGCAGGAGGAGTTAAACCAGGAGCAGAGCTCCTCCGTATCAGCAGAGGCTGAATCAGGGCGGACACAGACAGCAGAGAAGGCAGCAGAGAAATTGCTGGCAGTGAAGGGGTTAAAAGCCTGACAAAGCCTGACAGGAGCGCGGTATTCAGCTGCCGCACAGGAGAGATCAACACTAAATAAAACTGGTGCATGGTCAGAAAACACACAATCACCGATCTCGAAGTTGGACACAGTCCACAGAGAAAACCAAAAAAGTCTAATGTATGCCTATGCTCGTGTGTGGGACCAGACAAACACTGCTTCAAACCAAAAGAGTCCACGACGTTTAAAAAGTCCTTCACCATAGGCTTATCAGGACAGCAGACATGGAGATTAAAATCGCCGTCAAGAAGGACACGATTATAGTTGAGCATCACTCCCGCAAGGAAGTTTGAAAAGTCACTGATGAACTCTTTATTATATTTTGGGGGTCGGTAAATGACGGCACAGAGCACCGGGTCTGAGTGACCAACCTCGAAAACAGTCAGCTCAAAACTGGAGGAAGATGCAGGACGCTGTTTGCAATTAAAAGTTCCTTTAAAAACAGTCGCCATTCCTCCATCTCGGCCCAGTGCCCGCGGGGAGTTAAAATAACAGCAATCGGCTGGTAAAAGTTCAACAAGAGGGCTGCACTCACCAGCGTTGATAGACGTCTCCGTTACACAGAGGAAATCCAAATCACGGGAGTTGAATAACTCCCTCAAGATAAAAGTTTTGTTTGCCAGCGATCTGGCGTTAACCAGGCCAATTCTGGTCGGAGCTGGAGCCTGTGGTCCAGCAGATCGCTGCACACGAAGCGGTGTCCTCAGGTTGTGGAGATTAATCCCACGCTGGCGGAGCCGGGCGGGGAGCGGGTAACGCAGCCGGAATAGGCTTACGTCATCCAAGCCGGTGACAGGTACCAGACAGCTGTCAATGGGATCCAGGAAGCGCCGGGGCACTGTGAAGGGATGTGATGATCCCTGTACAGTCCGGGAGTCGTACGAGGAGCGTGCCAGGCAGATCCTTAATTTTACCATCTGACCACTCGGTTTACCGCGGCGACGAGGACGCCTCCGCCGGGAAGGCAGCGCCGAGGCCTGGAGAAGGTGAGTCGGGATTTCCGACAGGAGCGGGGGTAGGAGGATACTTTAATTTTCAATGCAGGAGGTTCACAACAAGTGTGTATGTGTGGTTCTTTGCGTTTTTTTTTCCCCGTTAAAGGGTTTTTTTGGGGGGAGTTTTTCCTTATCCGCTGCGAGGGTCATAAGGACAGAGGGATGTCGTATGCTGTAAAGCCCTGTGAGGCAAATTGTGATTTGTGATATTGGGCTTTATAAATAAAATTGATTGATTGATTGATTAAACAAAAGGAAAAATAGCTTTACACTCAATTCTTACAAATATGGCTTCTCACCTTAATCATTCACGCACACACATCAAAAGAGAAAAGGAGAAAGTTGTTAATTGTCCGTGTTAAACTGAACTGCGGAGCTCTCACTGCTGCACGGTGCTGCTTGAAACTGACAAGGCGCATGTCCGCGTGGCAAAGATGCGCGTGCCTGTGCGCTTACTGGCGGACACATCCTCAGCACTAAGGGCTTTTGTACAGACGACCTACACAATGTCGGCTGTATGGAAATTTGGTCTATGCAAGAAATAACCCACAAATGCTCTACACCAAGACTTAATATTTTATTTATCCATGTTTTTATTTATGTATGTCTTTTTTTACTTATTTATTTTAATACTGTGCCTGAAGTTATATTTGAGCAAAAAGGAAAATGTTTCTTAACCGGTGTCACTGTTTCTGTTTGTTTGAGATAATTATTGAAGAGCTGGTTGTATCTTCGTTAAAATGTTTTAATAAAGGAAAGATAGAAAATATTGAAATATATTGTGTGCTGTAAAGTGGTTTGAAAAAAATGAAATCGGAATCGGCCAAAATCGGAATCGGCCGTCCAAACACTCTGCAAATCAGAAATCGGGATCGGCCCAAAAAATTGTAATCGGTGCAAGTCTGATAATGATTTCTGTTGTTGTGTTAAACTGAAACTTTTAAAGATTTAAACTGAAACATTTAAAGATTTAAACTGAATTATTTAAAGAGTGTAAGTGAAACATTAAAAGATTTAAGCTGAAACATTTAAGGAGTTTAACTGAAACATTGAAAGAGTTGAACTGTAACTTTTAAAGAGTTGAACTGAAACATTTTAAGATTTTAAGTGAAACATTTTAAGATTTACAATTAAACTCTGAGGCCTGACCTGTCTGATGTTTGTGCAGTGATTAATTTATGAGCTGTGTGTCTTCTTTATCATCTTAAATAAATTAAATTTGCCGACACTGAAGATAAACAATGTCGTGCTGTGGGCGGAGCCGCAGTAAAAACTTTGACCACTGACATAATCTCTGTCACCGTCAGTGTTCGTGACATTTGAATATTTGCTGTCAGAGTCAGTACGTTTACATGCATCTTGAGAAAATAGAATTATTGGCTTAGTCCGATTGAAACAGGATTTTTAAATGCATGTAAACAGCTTAGACCGACTGAAATTGGACTATACGTTGCTCGACTAACACACCGAGATAATTCCATTGAAAATCGAACTATTGCTGCATGTATCCACTTAGTCCGACTGGAGCCGGACTCGGCGTTCGGCGCAACACCACTTTTTCTTTAGCGGGCTTTCACCTCGAAGAGGAAGGAGATGACATAGCAGCAGATCAGTATCTCCTGGAAAAACAAACAAACACCATGGTGACCGAGAAGCAGAAGACGCACTTCTGGACGGACAAGGAAACTACAGTCATCTCCGCCATCTTCATTCATCGTTAGCTTCCTCTTCGGGTCAACCAGAACCAGTTCTATATGCACTATGTTAAAAAGGACACAGCACCACCCATCAAAGCGGAGTCAGGCGTACTTGGTCAGAAATTTGATTTTCTCTTCTGCATGTTTACTCAGACAAGACAAGAAGTCCGACTTGACTGATTAGCCTGTAAAAGTACTGAGTGACGGACAGTGGCAGCAGTGAACCTGCAGCTCAGAGTTTTGCTGAGTTGAATGTTTCTGAGTCTGGATTTAATTCAAGATGTCTCTGTCAATAAAGTTAACCGTACGTAAAACAGGAAAATATTCATAAAACCAACCGTACGTAAAACAGGAAAATATTCAGAATAAACACTTTAACTGATGAGTTTTTAGTCTTTTTTTTCTTTTTTAAGTCTTTAAGAGAGCGTTTGCTTCGAGCCTCTGTCACAGATGAGTTATGTTTGTTACAGTGAGGTGCAGAAGGCAGTGAATGCAGCCCAGAACCTCCATCACAGATGGCGTGAGCTGCTGCAGGAGGGGGGCGGAGCCTCCAAGGAGGAAATGGACTGGACGACCAATGAGCTGAGGAATAGTCTGCGCTCCATCGAGTGGGACCTGGAGGACCTCGACGAGACCATCAATATCCTTTAAACAGATCTAACCATCAGCTGATGTCACAGCTACACACCAGGTCTTCTCCTTTCGGTTTGTATCCTTGTAGAAAGGATGCGTGGTGTCATACAAAATACTACGGTTTTCCACTTCAACTATGAGTTTCTCCTCATCCATCTTTCCTTGGACTCTCGCATTGACTGACAACTTGTGCGACAGGATGTGACGAGATTTTTAAAAAATTGAGAGTTTACAATCCGTAATCCGTGCATTATGTTGTATTTTGAAATTTTTTTTCTGTTTCCGGTTTGGTGCGATCTGATCTACGTGGCTTGACGTGATATGGATGTGAGGTCGCTGAAAAATAGACCTGGCGCGTATGTCCAACGAAGTGGAGCACCGTGGCGCTTCTGGGATGCTCCAGAGACGCTGGGTGGCGCGCGCTCTGCAGACGGAGTATGTGAAAATTGGGGGTTACACACATGGGTACACCTGGGATCTGTTCTACTTGAAAACACTCAGACCACATGCCTCCTTGCCTGCTCTTCTCCCCACCTCCTCTCCTCCTCACTGTCTCACCTCCTCACTCTCTCACCTTCTCACCCTCTCACCTCCTCACCCGCTCACCTTCTCTCCTCCTCACCCTCTCACCTCCTCACCTCCTCACCTTCTCACCTACTCACCTTCTCACCTCCTCACTCTCTCACCTCTTCACCCTCTCACCTCCTCACCTTCTCACCTCCTCACCTTCTCACCTCCTCACCTACTCACCCTCTCACCTCCTCACCTCCTCACCCTCTCACCTCCTCACCTGTGTGTCACAGTGATGAGTGTATTTAGTGAGTTCAGGGGTTTGTAGTGTGACGTGTTTCTTAACTGTCAGTGAACGCATCGTTGAGTCCAACCCAAAGAAGTTCAACCTGGATGCAGCCGAGCTGTCGAAGAGGAAAGCCTTCATCACCAGCACCAGACACACTGTTAAGGTAAAAGCAGTTCAGACTCACCTACCCAGGTGAGGAGACACAAAATCAGATCCACATTTATTACCACAGATTTTCACTCACTGAAAATTGCTTTGGTTGTTAGTGCATACATGAAACATACATGAAACATATACGAAACATTCATGAAACGTACATACAACATGATAAGAGGACTGAAATATGGGCAAAGTAGTGCAACAGTCAAGAACATAAATATAGAATAAACTATTAAGATCTAAACATGTAATTAAAAAAATCTGAGATCTGTACAGAGATGTTTTACACGGACACTAAACAAAAAGGTAAGAGGTTCACACCTGTCTGATAAGCTGCGGTGTCTCTGAAGAATTGATTGATCTGATTGGCTGCTGAAAGACTTTGTTTCTCTTGAAGGAAATGAAAGACCAGATGTCGAGTCCAGCTGCTGCCTCAGTAGACATAAAGAACAAACAGGTAACTGAACACACCTGATGTACCTGGTAACCTGCCTGACCACAGGTGTATTGCTCTGTGAGAACTACTCTGCTGATGTGTTCTCTATTTAAAGCACAGTAGTGCTGAGATGACATGCCCCAAAACCCTTAAGAAAACCCTTAAATCCCTTCAGAGAAATCCTCCTCTCAAAACACCATTTTTCTGAGACACACAAAGACCCCCAAAGATGCCTTAATTCGAAACCCATTCATTCATTTGATCATGAACCTCCCTGGTACCTACTAGAATCCACCCCACAATGAATAACTTGAAACTCTTTGAAGTTCTAAAAAACACCTGGAGGTTAAGGTGAGGGTAGAGTAGGTCCCTGGACGAAACAGTAAAGGTATGGTAGGTCCTTAGAGGTTAATTTGAGGGTATGGTAGGTCCCTGGAGGAAACAGTAAGGGTATGGTAGGTCCTTAGAGGTTAACTTGAGAGTATGGTAGGTCCCTGGAGGAAACAGTAAGGGTATGGTAGGTCCTTAGAGGTTAATTTGAGGGTATGGTAGGTCCTTAGAGGTTAATTTGAGGGTATGGTAGGTCCCTGGAGGAAACAGTAAGGGTATGGTAGGTCCTTAGAGGTTAATTTGAGGGTATGGTAGGTCCCTGGAGGAACCAGTAAGGGTATGATAGGTCCTTAGAGGTTAAGGCGAGGGTATGGTAGGTCCCCGGAAAACACAGTAAGGGTAGGCGAGTTCCTGAGTGGGCATAGAAGTGCTGCTGATGTAAAATGTCTGACAGTACATGTCTGTGTTGTTGTGATCTCCAGGCTCTGCTCGGTGAGCGTGGTGCTCAGGGTCCAATCTGGCAGCCTGGTCCTGATAAATACAGCAGACTGGACCGTCAACTGCAGAACGCCAACTCGCAGTTTATAGAGGAGCAGCAGGCCCAGCAGCAGGTTCTCAGAGTTCTGACAGTGTTTCAGATACTGTGATATAAATAATGAACTTGTTGGATTCAAACAAAGTGCATAATGTGTGTGTGTGTGTGTGTGTGTGTGTGTGTGTGTGTGTTTGTATCAGCTGATGGCGGAGCAGCAGGATGAACAGCTGGAGCTTGTGTCAGGAACAATTGGAGTCCTGAAGAACATGTCGGAGAGGATCGGCATGGAGCTGGATGAACAGGCCGTGTAAGAACTTTTATCGTGTAAACTTATCATGTTTTGGCAAAATCACTATTTTGAATCCAAAATAGGCCATATGTGTGATATGTGTGGCAGAATGAAACATGTGACCATTAATAATTGGATCACAATTATTTGATAAACAATAGCTGTCAACTGTCACTATGGTTACGCTTGCTCTATCTAGTTTGCGGCTCAGCTCGAATATCAGTCGCACTGGTCGGATATCATGGAGGAAACTGTCTGCAAGTATGTGGTGGCACATAGCTGAAGTCGATCAGTGCAGTTAAAAGTAAATTTACCAAACAGCTGTGCATCTTCAATCAGAGGGTGAGGACCGACTGACCGAACGAACTGCAGCGTTGACAGGAAGAAAAAAAAACTATGAAAACATTATTGTTCTTAAATTATGAAAACATTATCAGCAGGATGTTCTTAAATGGTGAATACATTATTGTTCTTATACTATGAAAACATCAGCAGAATGTTCTTAAACTATGAAAACATTATCAGCAGATTGTTCTTAAACTATGAAAACATCCCTCTCCAAAACTAAGACGTGCTGGATCCACAGAGAGAGCACTTAACTCACTAACCCGTTTAGCAGATACAATGGCCAATACAAAGGCGGTCTTCAGAGAAACAAGCTGAAGGTCAAGATCAGACAGTAGCTCAAGAGGGGGCAAACAAAGTGCCCTAAGAACCACCTGGAGGTCCCAGGAGGGTAGTAAACGCTTTCAAGATGGGAAACTCCATATCACACCTCTCAAAAATTGCACACCCCGGGGATGTGTCCCCATAGACCTGCCATCACACTTCTTATGAAGTACAGAGATTGCTGCAAGGTAGCCCCTGATGGTTGATTCAACCCGACCAAGGGCAACAAGGTGCTGGAAGAAGCACAGAATGGTAGAGATTTTGCAAGTAAAGGGATCCTCTTCCTTAGCACTGCACCAGTCCCTTAACACCTTCCACTTGCTGCTATACTGCCGCTGAGTGGAGGCAGCCCGTGAAGCCTGCAAGGTGTCCACCACCTCCTTATCTAGGCTAAGTGCACACAAGCGCTGCCGTTCAAGGGCCGCACATGAAGCTTCAGGATCTGGGGTTCTGGGTGCCATATGCTGCTGTGCACGTGGGACAACATGTCTGGTCTCACTGGAAGACGCCATGGGCAACCCTCCAGCACCTCGTAGATCTCTGCCATCCACGGCCTCTGTGGCCAGTAAGGTGCCACCAAGAGCACCTGAGCACACTGCAGCCTCACACTCCTGAGGAATGCTGAAATGAGAGGAAGCGGGGGAAATGCATACAGCCTTACACTGGGCCATGAAAGACTGAGGGCGTCCATCCCCAGTGGTCCTCGCGGACCGTGCATTGAGGACAACAGAGGACGCATCCTTGCATGCAGAGGTAGAGACTTCAGTCAGCCCTGGTGATTGATATAGGACACTACAGCCATGTTGTCTGTCTGTATCATGACCTGCCTCTCCTGTACAGTTGGCAGGAAGTTTCTTAGGGCCAGGTGAACTGCCTCCATTTCGAGGAGGTTCACATGCCATCCCTGTTGTGCAGGACCCCAACAGCCGCGAACAGACCTGCCCTCCTAGACAGCAGCCCAGCCGGATTGGGAGGCGTCAGTTGTAATAGTCACCCTGCAGCCTCCTTGACCCAGGGGGATGCCGTCTAGGACAGCCTGAGAACGCCTCCACCACATGAGGACCTTGAGGGCTCTGTGTGACAAGGTGAGGATTTTCAACCGGTCCCTGGGTGGGAGGAGCTCCTGGCGACCAAACCACAATTGGAGAGGGTGTGGGTGTAACAAGCCCAGCTGACCTGAGCTGCTGCTGCAAAAAAAAAAAAAAAAAACATCCTCTGACACTGCAGCACTGACACCGACTTGCTGGAAATGCAACCTGTGATGCAATCCATGATTGCACTCTACTCCTTCTGAGTCAGGCATGCCTTCATCGTGGTCGAATCCACAAGGAGACCCAAGTACTCGACTGACCTTGAGGCACGAGGCAGCTCTTTTCTGCATTCAAATGCAACCCTAGTGCAACCAGATGTGCTAGCACATCTTTGTGTAACTGCATGGCAGGCGCTCTGATGGAGCACCCACCAGCTAGTCGTCCCCATCGTTTAGTTTAACACTAGAATGCCCTTCTGCTGCAGGGGGATGAGTGCGACATCCATGCATTTGGTGAAAGTGCATGGTGAAAGGGACAGACCGAAGGGGAGAACGTTGTATTCGAAGGCCCTCCCCTGAAAAGAAAACCTGAGGAACGGTCTGTGGTCCGGGCTGATGGGAATATGAAAACAGGCATCACGAAGGTCCACTGTTGTGAACCAGCCACCCGCCCTTACAGCCTGAAACAAGGCCCTCAGTGTCAGCATCCGAAAGGGAAGCACCTTGAGGAACTTGTTCAGGCGCCTCAAATCTAGAATTGGGCGGAACCCGCCGGTCCACTTGGGAACAAGGAAGTAGCTGGAATAAAACCCTCGCCTCTTCTGGAGACAGAGGCCATATTGCACCTTTCCCTAGTAAGGCAGAAATCTCGCCGGCCAGAATGGCAGCACAAAATTTGTCCCTTTATCTTGTTTCCAGGATCCCCCGGAAGCGAGGGGGGTCGGACCTTGAATTGCAGGCGATACCCCAACTCCAGTTCTGAGCACCCACGGACATGCACTGACGCCAAGCACTGAGGTGGGCGCTGGAAAAAGATGGTGTCAGTGGGGCTGCACAGTCAGGGACACTGGCGGGCCCTGCCAGAACCCCGACCAGCGCGCTCTCTGGAGCGTGGGCAAGAACACTCATTGCCCTGTGACTGCTGTGGTGGAACCCCCCCGTCCAGCTCTGTCAGAGCTATGTGAGGGGTCCTGCTTAGCAAAACAAGGCCGCTGGAAACTAACACGCCTCTCTGGAGTTCTCCGAGCCACCAGCCTCGACTGTCCAGGATGGTGAATGGACTGTATGCTGCTGAACCTTCTGAGCCTCATCCAACGCAGCCTCTGCTGCCAGCCCAAACATCTCTCCAGGAGTTATCCCGACATCCATGATCGCAGCCGGGTCTGAATCCGATAAACCCGACTCACTCAGCCAAATATGCCGCCAAGTCATGCTCAGTTGCGCCAGGGAATTACCCAGGACCCTGGCCTGAGTGCTAGCACCCTGGATCACTGTATCCACTACCTCCGCCATTTCTGGCAGAGGTTCAGCTAGGCTCTTGGATTCCAGATCCCGTATCAGCCCCTCCAGGTACACCATTAGGAGAGCATTTGTGTTCGCCAGTCGAGAGGCCATGGCTGTAGACTGAAAAGCCTTTGCCACCAACCCATCCGTGGTGCGGCACTTCTTATTCAGATGCCGAGCAACCCTGCTGCCCGTGGAGGAGGCCCCAGCCAACATTGCAAAGGTTGGCCACACCATCTAGGCCATGCTCTGAAGCCCCACTGAGGACAGTGAGAGCAGAGTGGGGGGCAGGAGCATCCCTTGGTCGTGCCAAAGAGCCCTGCAATTGTTTAATAAAATCAGGATACACAGGCAAAGGTTCCTGCCTCTGGCTCCTTGGGTCCCAGTCCAACGCAGAGGCTCTTGGTGGACATGTTGGACGAGGAACACCAGCAGCCACTGCTGCCCGAGAGAGCAGCGCTCCAACAGAAAAATCAGCAACAGGACCCACCTGGGCCACCTGATATTTAGCTTCAGCCTGGACCTCTCTCTACTCAAAAACACTCAGCTGCTCAGAGGCGCTGCAGCCAGAGCTGTCGGTCTTATCCAAATTTGTCTGAGGCAGTAAGAGAAAGAACATCAGAATGTGGATGCAGAAATGGAGGAGCTTGGTGTGACACATCCAACAGGTGTTGTTGATGTGTAACCATGCAATCAATGGTCTTATGCATCTCCTCCAGCTGCTTTTGCATAAGGTCCAACCTCAGATCACAAAGCTGGCTCTGCTTTGCCCACTTCCGCTTCCTCGTCTTCTTCCTGCCAGCCAAAACATCTGGACTGGTGGGAACCAGACCCTGGCCAGGTGGTAGCGTGACTTCCAGGCCACTGTTAATTGTTTCACTGGCCTGAGACTCCATAGCAGGAAGCACACTGCATCCCTCAGTGAATACATGTAGGGAAACTCAGCAAAACAAAATGTGCTTTTCACGTAGGATTAATGAAGGGAGCAGCCCAACCTAAGGGCAGACAATACTATTGTGCCAGGACAATATAGAGAAGGCAACAATCCCTAGAAATTATTCCTTGATTTTCAGTGTAATACCACTCCAAAGCGATAGGCAGCGATATCGCACTGAGCCGCGGTACACCCACCTATTGCCAAAGAAGATTCAGCTTCCTTTCACAAAAACAAACATAGAAGTTATCGCAGATTGCTAACCCACAGTTAAATGGACTCTCAAGGAAATGTTACTCACTTGCCCAACGGCAGTGAAAACTATAAGCGATCGTTCTCCTGCAATAAACAATAGATCGCCTCACGGCACATCACGGGGATTCCCAGACAGGCAGCTCAGAAGTGACAGCCAAACCGTGAGGCTTATAGGGAGCCAAGCACCCACAGGTGTGATTAATTTGGTATAATGCTCCTGATCCGAGGATGTGGTCACATGGTTACAGGTTCACTGAAATGAAATAAAACATTTTTCTTCTTAAACTGAGAACATTATCAGCAGGATGTTGTTAGACTATGAAAACATTATCAGCATATTGTTTTTAAATGTGAAAACATTATCAGGAGAATGTTCTTAAACTATGAAAACATTATCAGGAGAATGTTCTTAAACTATGAAAACATTGTTCTTAAACTATGAAAACATTATCAGCATATTGTTTTTAAACATGAAAACATTATCAGGAGAATGTTCTTAAACTATGAAAACATTATCAGCACGATGTTCTTTCTTCCTTGTCTCATCAAATTCATTTAACAGTGGGGTTTATGTGTCATTGTGCTGCTGGGTCAAAGGTCAGGGGTTAGGTTTAGGGTTAAAGTAAAAATGAGTGTGACCTAAAACATCTAACATAGATGATTTAGGTCACACACATTTTTACTTTAACCCTAAACCTAATCCCTGACCTTTATATACTGTTGTGTAGTTTAATCTCTAGCAATCCATCATGGTCTATAAGATCATCATGTGTTTGTCCTGTGAGAACCATGTATGTCTAAAAACAGGCTGTTTTCAGCGATGTGACGACGACAGCTGGTCCCAGACAGTTTTTAAATTCTAAGGAGGGGAAGAATTTTCTCAACATGTCATTACAAACATTTAACATGGGCACATTTGCAGATACATGGTTTTTACTGGGCAGGAAGGGGATTAAATTCAAATAAACACAAGAAGGTTGTGCTCTAGAAAAGGATCAGCACTCAGTGAATAACCTCCTAAGCCCTATGATAAGCTATTATGGCAAGGCTTAACTATACAGACCAGTGAGCAGTGATAACTAGCATGTCTTTGGGATCATCGGGTGGGTGTTTCGTCTAGTTGGTCCCACGACACCTCCAGGAGGCTAGACAGTGATCTCTGGTGTCCCAGAGACACTCCCCTAATGCCAGGTCTCACTGCTCCCCGCACCAACCCAACAACCTCCTTTACCTTACGTACACATGGCTTTCTCAGCCCAAACAGCACTGCCACCTTCGACAAACCCAGGCTCCATACATGCGAGCTCCAGGTAGAGACAGTGCTGATACTACCTTTCCTAGCACATTTACCATACTCTATTTCACACGCTACATAGCATAACTACAATATAAGCTATAGTTAAAGCAGATAGAGAAGATAAACTCACAGGCTTTCTCGGCCCAAACAACACTGCCACTTTCAACAAACCCAGGCTCCGTTCATGCGAGCTCCAGGTAGTGACTGTGCCGATACCACCTTTCCTAGCACATTCACCATACTCTATTTCACATGCTACATAGCATAACTCCAATATAAGCTAAAGTTAAAGGAGCTAAATAAACTCACAGGATCAGCAAACACATTCACCTTGCAGCATGGTCTCAAACAAAAGGGATTCAAATAGGCCACTCCCACACTTAAATAACCTTCCTCTTCCTGGATTTCCTCCTGAGAGGAAGTGGAGCTCTCCACCTGATCTCAAGGAGTTATGTACCTTGCTTAGTAGTTCCCCCTGCTGGCCCCCAACTGACATTATTCCTCCTCATCTAAATCCACTGACTAGATCTAGCTGCTTCATCTGACATTTCCTTCACTGTCTTCCTCAAACTCTGTCCCCGCACTCCGAGTTCCCCCAGGAGCGAGACAGCTGATCTTGCTATTAATCCCCTACACCCAACTTCCACTGGACAAATCCAACTTTTCTATCCTCGCTGCTCAGTTTCTGCTCCTAACTCTGCATATCTAAGCTTTTTTCTTTCATAGGCTTCTTCCACTGAGTCTTCCCAAGGAACTGTCAGCTCAATGAAATAAACTATCCGTTGACTCACTGACCACAACACTATGTCAGGCCTCTGTTTGGTACAAAGTAAAGTAAAGTAAAGTAACTAAGCAAATACTAAGCAGTACTTAGTTACATTCCACCATTACAAACATGGTTACTGCTTGGTCTCTGGTTGGTTCCTAGTTGGTATCTGGTTGCTCTCTGCTTGGTCTCCAGTTGCTCCCTGGTTGGTTCCTGGTTGGTATGGTCAGACTTGGTGAGTCTCTGTGTTTGTCCTGCAGGATGCTGGATGACTTCACTCATGAGGTGGACAACACTCAGTCCAGGTTGGACAACGTCATGAAGAAACTGGCCAAAGTGTCTCACATGACCAGCGGTAATCTGCCCAGCAACACATGATGTCACCCTGATTGTTTTTCCTTGATTAGAGACAGAAATAAAACACTAGTTTGTTAGTTTAGGAGTTACTGATTAGTTACTTATAGTTAGTTACTGATTAGTTACCGATAGTAACAGTTACAGTTAGTTACTGATAGGTAAAGTTTGTTACTGGTAGTTACAGTTAGTTACTGATAGTTACAGATAATGACAGTTAGTAATTGATAGTTACTGATTAGAGTTAGTTACTGATAGTTGCTTATAGTGACAGTTACTGATAGTTACAGTTAGTTACTGATAGTTACAGATAGTGACAATTACTGATAGTTCCAGTTAGTTAGATAGTTACTTAGTAGTTACAGTTAGTTATTGGTAGTTAAAATTAGATGCTCATTAGTTACTGATAGTTACAGTTAGTTATCGATAGTCACTGATAGTGATAGTTACTGATAGTTACAGTTCGACATATGACATCTATTGCACGTCTGTCCGTCCTGGAAGAGGGATCCCTCCTCAGTTGCTTTTCCTGAGGTTTCTACCGTTTTTTCCCTGTTAAAGGGTTTTTTTGGGGGAGTTTTTCCTGATCAGCTGTGAGGGTCCTAAGGACAGAGGGATGTCGTATGCTGTAAAGCCCTGTGAGTTAGTAATAGTTAGTTATTGTTAGTCATAGTTATAGTTAGTCGTAGTTAGTCACAGTTAGTTATAGTAAGTTGTAGTTTCTTTGTATTCATAGTTAGTTTAGTTAGTTGTAGTTAGTCTTAGTCACACTTACAGTTGTAGTCAGTGAAAGTATGTTATAGTGTATTTGTAGTTAGTTGTAATTACAAAATGTTACTTATAGTTAGTGGTAGTTACTTGTAGTTAGTCACAGTTGGTTATAGTTACTTGTAGTTAGCTATAGTTAGTCGTAGTTAGTTTAGTTAGTTTTGGTTAGTTATTGTTAGTCATAGGTTGTAGCTAGTCACAGTTAAAGTTTGTTACAGTTAGTCGTAGTTACTTATAAACTAAGTGAAAATGAATAAATTTGTGTTTGTTAGATTATTTCTTTGCTGTAACAATACCTCTTGGCAATAAATCTTAAATATAAATCAAAATAAATAAATCAATAAATCCGTTGGAAAGCCTGTTTATTTCCCTTTTAAATGGTGCCACATTTGTACAGTACAGGCATTTGTGACATGAGCAGCAGAGCTGAGTATGTGGGTTGCGCCCATGAAAAACTTGCCAGATCTCCTCTGCCAATGCCCAACTATTTTGCTTTTGCTATTGACTCTTGTTTTGAGCTTCTGGTACCCCCAGGTGTTGACAGCACCTGTGAGCATGGGCCCTGCTTCAGTGGTCAGTTGGTGTCTGCTCCAAGAATCAACATGCCACGTTTGACTGATCTGGATAGGGCCTGTGCGATAGGGCAACTTCAAGCTGGTGTTCTGCAAAACCAAGTTGCGGCATTATTTTGAGTGAGCCCTAGTACCATCAGCAAACTGAAGTCCAAGTTCTATATAACGGGGGATGTCAGAGACAGGCTGCAAAGTGGGGCGTCCCAAGAAGAAGGTCCCCCAAAAAGACTGTTTCCTCATCCTGTCAGCACTTACTCCGCAACCCACTCCGGTCAGCACCGTAGGCAGTCTTCTAAAGATTTGCAGTCAAGGTTTGCAAGACGATAGGGCTCTGCCCAGACAATGCGGAACAGACTGCACGCAGCCAATCTCTGGTCTCATAGGGCTGCCAGGAGGCCTGCCACCGCTACCCTTCACCGTTAGGCCCATTTGTGCTGGTGTCGGCAACACGTGCACTGGAACCTGAACATGTGGAGGAACGTTATGTTCAGGGATGAATCCAGATTCTGCCTACGGCAGTTGGATCGTAGGGTCAATGTGTGGAGAAGATGCGGAGAATGCTTTGCTGATTCCTGCACCAATCTCTTGGTGGAGGCAGTGTGATAGTGTGGGGCGGCATCTTCCTCACTGGAAAAACGAGGCTATCTCAAATAGAGTTCAGAAGACTGCAATCTCAATGCAGAGAGATATCGAGATGAAATTCTGCAATCAGTGGCAATCCCATATCTCCACAGTCTGGGACCGAACTCTATCCTCCAAGATGACAACGCTCGCCCCCACAGAGCGGAGTTTATCAGAGACTGCCTCCAGACTTTGGGAGTGGAGAGGAGGGACTGGCCTGCCAGCAGTCCTGACCTCAGCCCCATTGAACACTTGTGGGATCAGCTTGGGCGTGCTGTTTGTGCCAGAGTGACCAACACAACCACGTTGGTTGACTTGCGACAAATGCTGGTTGAAGAATGGGTTGCCATCCGACAGCAGTGTGTGACCAGGCTGGTGACCAGCATGAGAAGGAGGTGCCAGGCTGTTGTGGCTGTGTATGGTTCTTCCACACGCTACTGAGGCTCCTGTTTGTTAAATGAATAAATTGTTAAATTGCCAATATGTCTTCAGACTTCAATCATCCAATCCACCAAACAAGAGTCAACAACAAAACAAACAAAAAAAAGCTGTTTGGCATTGGCAGAGAAGATTTGGCAAATTTTTCATGGGCACAACCCACATACTCAGCTTTGCTGCTCATCCCACAAAAATACATGTTCCTTACAAATGTGGCTCCATTTAAAAGGGAAATAAACAGGCTTTCCAACGGTATAAGATTTATTGCCAAGAGGCATTGTTACAACAAAGAATTAATCTACCAAACACACATTTCCTTACTTTTTGTGCTCATTTTAGTCATTAGTTGTACTTAGTTGTAGTTAGATTAGGTAGTCGTAGTTAGTTATAGTTAGTTGTACTCAGTTGAACTTAGTTTTAGTTAGTTATAGTTAATCATAGTTAGTTCTAATTAGTTCTAGTCAGTCGTACTGTGTTGCAGTTAGTATTAGTTAAAGTTAGTCGTACATAGTTGCAGTCTGTTATGATTAGTCGTAGTTTGTTGTACTCAGGTGTACCTAGTTCTAGTAGGGGTGGGTGATATGGCTGAAAAGTATATCACGATATAGCTAGTTCATATTGATCGATAGCGATAATTATCGCTAATTTTTTTATAACCTATTTGAAATAAGGACCAGGAGAAAATGAATAAATTTCAACACATTTATTTCAAACTCAGTAGCTTTCTTCTGATTTCAATCACAGTCATTAGTCAAGGCACACGGCGGAAAATGTAATGTCAACACAACCATTAGAAAACACTCAAATAAATGAACATACACAAGATGGTATAAAAACTAAAATAAAAAATGAACCATTTTCTCTTGACATCAAGTAAAGCTAGTAAATGCTTTCAGGCAGACATATCTGTAAAGACGAGCAGCTGAACTGAAGACTATGTACAGATGAATAAGTGATTCACATAGTGAGGAAAGTGCGTTGTTGAAATTAGTGCAAACCTGAGGTAGGCTACAAGGTAGACTTGTAATGACATAACAGCATTGGACATCCAGTAAAATGGTAAGATCAATTCAAACCAATGTAAATTGAATTAAAATGCTTTAAGACGAGCAGCTATGAAATAAGAAATAACTGTAACAACTGTAACAGTGCTGGTATGCTTGACAAGATCTGAATGATGAGTACATATTTCACACAGTATCTGAATCTGCACACTGCCTTTGAATCGTCCCCCTCTTGAAGTCAAATGTTTTAATCCTCTCTTTCTACAAATCTTTATTGTATTCTTTCCCTATTTCACCCACTTGTTAGTGAACCTCAATTAATCACGCAATTTAAATGTGAAAAGTCTCATTGACTGACCGCCACCTGTGTGTGTGTGGAGAAGGAGAGGGGCAGAGGGAGCGGAGCTGTGGAAACATCCTGCAGTCCGACATACTATAATGCGTTTAAATAACTTATTCAGTTTCAATTTTTTTCAATTTTATTTATAAAGCCCAATGTAAATTTTTGATTTATCAAAAATTGAGCCTACAGTGCATCAAAATGTTTGACTGTAAACAGTACTCAATCAATCAATCAATTTTATTTATAAAGCCCAATATCACAAATCACAATTTGCCTCACAGGGCTTTACAGCATACGACATCCCTCTGTCCTTTGGACCCTCACAGCTGATCAGGAAAAACTCCCCAAAAAACCCTTTAATGGGGAAAAAAACGGTAGAAACCTCAGGAAGAGCAACTGAGGAGGGATCTCTCTTCCAGGACGGACTGACATGCAATAGATGTCGTACAGAACAGATCAGCATAATAAATTAACAGTAAACTGTATGACACAATGAGACAGAGAGAGAGAGAGAGAGAGAGAGAGAGAGAGAGAGAGATGCAGGACAGACGGTAATGACAGTAGCTTACAACAACATTAATGAAAGTAATATTATAATTATAGTTCTGGCTACTGTGGTACAATATGTTGAAAGTATATATTAATATTTGATAGTGTACATATGTGATAATAATCATATGTGTATAATAACAGTAGAAGTATGACTAATGATAACAGCAGCAGCAGGAGGCATCTGGCAGGACCACGGCAGCAGCACAACCACACACGTCACGCTGTCCAGGCACCGCTGTGATATGAGTTAACCTGAGAGACAGTGGAGCACAAAGGCTCCGGAGAAGAAGCCGAGTTAGTGACATCCAGAATGGCTGAGTAAGCAAGATGCAGTAATAGGATACGAGAGAGAGAGAGAGAGAGACGAATATATATAGAGAAAGGCAACGTTTAGAGAGCAAGCCCAAATAAGCAACTCCACCAGTTGCAACTGCAACCCATGACTACCAATATTTGTAAGTGACTTTACAAAAAAACAAGCCCAAAGTCGCAGCTTATAAGCGGACCTGTGTTCACACATGAGAATGGCGCAACCAAACCTGATGTTGTTAGCTGTTTGTGTGGCATTGTTGCTAGGTTACCAGGGAGCAAGTGAGTGTGTTCATGCAACCAACTTTGCACAGCCCGACTCCAAGGGTAACTTGCTTGGCTTTCCTCATGTTTTTTTCCTGACAGAATGCAGTAACATTATCGAACGTTATATCGAACATTTTTTCTATTGACGGCGCATAAGTGTTTATCGCGATACAATATGTTATCGTTTTATCATCCACCATTAAGTACTAGTTAGTTATAGTTAGTTGTAGTTAGTCGTACTTAGTTGTATTTAGTTTTAGTTAGTTGTACTTACTTGTAGCTACTTATAGTTAAATTTTGATATAGTTAGTAGTAGTTTTAGTGAGTTTTAGTGAGTTGTAGTTAGTTGTAGTTAGTTTTGTTATAGTTAGTCGTACTTAGTCATTGTTAGTTCTTGTTAGTGATAGTTATAGTCAGTCGTACTTAATTGTAGTTTGTTGTAAGTTTTACTTAGTCGTATTTAGTTGTAGTTAGTTATAGTTAGTTGTTGTTTGTTCTAGTTAGTTGTAGTAAAGAAAAGTTAGTTGTAGGTAGTTATGCAGTAGTTACTTATAGTTACTTGTAGTTTAGTTAGTCAGAGTTCAATTTCAATTCAATTTTATTTATAAAGCCCAATATCACAAATCACAATTTGCCTCACAGGGCTTTACAGCATACGACATCCCTCTGTCCTTTGGACCCTCACAGCTGATCAGGAAAAACTCCCCAAAAAAACTCTTTAATGGGGAAAAACATGGTAGAAACCTGAGGAGGGATCCCTCTTCGAGGACGGACAGACGTGCAATAGATGTCGTACAGAACAGATCAACATAATAAATTAACAGTAATCCGTATGACACAATGAGACAGAGAGAGAGAGAGAGAGAGAGAGAGAGATGCAGGACAGACGGTAATGACAGTAGCTTACAGCAGCATTAATTAAAGTAATAATATTATAATTATAGTTCTGGCTACTGTGATACAATATGTTGAAAGTATATATTAATATTTGATAGTGTAAATATGTGATAATAATCATATGTGTATAATAACAGTAGAAGTATGACTAATGATAACAGCAGCAGCAGGAGGCATCTGGCAGGACCATGGCAGCAGCACACCCACACAGTCACACTGTCCAGGCACCGCTGTGATATGAGTTAATCTGAGAGACAGTGGAGCACAAAGGCTCCGGAGAAGAAGCCGAGTTAAGCCTGATTTATGGTCCTGCGGCGTACCTACGACATACCTACGTCGTTGCTGTGACGCCATTGTGAACCCTTCGAACTTCTCCGTCACTCCATTTCATCACGGTGCAATTCACTGCCAGAGCGGTAGGAGGCTGCGTTCCTTTCCTGAATGGTTATCGTCATCTCTAGTTGATTCTTTGTTTTGCTTCCGGCTTTTCCGGTCACAGAGAAATGAACGCGGAGCACGGACAGACAGCTCTGTCTGTATCCGTATCCGTATTGAACGTTGAGCATAAATGGGCCTTAATACTGCAACATCTACATCGCAACAGAAGATGTTTATAGATGGCAGGGATGGCGCAATCTGGAAATACGGAACTGGAAATGCATTGCTACCAAGCAAACCAATCACAGCCCTCTCGGTCTGCGTTGGGTCTGCGTCGCCTCGACGTGTAGTTACATTTTTGGGGAGGTGCACGTCAGGATACGCCGGGGGCTACGGCAAGCCTTCTGCGTAGCCACGTACCCTAGGACGTAGCGACGTCGTTGATTTAACGCAGGACCATAAATCAGGCTTTAGTGACATCCAGAATGGCCAAGTTAGCAAGATGCAGTAATAGGACACGAGAGAGAGAAAGAGAGAGAGAGAGAGAGAGAGAGAGAGAGAAGGTCCCAGGCTTGATTATAGGGGGTTCCTCCGGCAGAATAGGCCTAAGTCAGCCTTACTAGGGGCTGGTACAAGGCAAGCCTGAGCCAGCCCTAACTATAAGCTTTATCAAAGAGGAAAGTCTTAAGTCTAGTATTAAATGTGAAGACGGTGTCTGCCTCCCGGACCGCAACAGGAAGATGATTCCACAGGAGAGGAGCCTGATAGCTGAAGGCTCTGGCTCCTGATCTACTTTTGGAGACTTTAGGGACCACGAGTAACCCTGCATTCTCAGAGCGCAGTGTTCTGGTGGGATAATATGACACTATGAGCTCTCTAAGATATGATGGAGCTTGACCATTTAGAGCTTTATAAGTTAACAGTAGGATTTTAAATTCAATTCTGGATTTTACAGGGAGCCAGTGCAGAGAAGCTAAAACAGGAGAAATATGATCTCGTTTCTTAGTTCCTGTTAGTACACGTGCTGCTGCATTCTGAATTAGCTGGAGAGTTTTTAAGGACTTACTAGAGCTACCTGATAATAGAGAGTTACAGTAATCCAGCCAGTCCACAAAAGCGTGGACCAATTTTTCTGCATCTTTTCAGGTCAGGATAGGACAAATTTTTCGCAATATTACAATGCCATCGAGAGAAACTGTGTCATCAGATAAAGAGTCTCTGAGTTGTTTGGGGCCAAGAACAATAACTGCAGTTTTGTCTGAATTTAACATCAGGAAATTGGTGCTCATCCAGGTTTTTATGTCTTTAAGGCAATTATGGAGTTAATTGATTACTTTCTTCTGGCTTCATAGATAAATGCAACTGTGTATCATCCGCATAACAATGGAAATTTACAGATTGATGTCTAATGATGTTACCTAAAGGAAGCATCTATAGAGTAAATATGATTGGTCCGAGCACAGAACCTTGCGGAACTCCAAAACAAACTTTGGTAGGTAAGGATGATTCATTATGAACGTCAACAAACTGAAAACGATCACATAAATAAGATTTAAACCAGCTTAGTGCACAACCTTTTAGGCCAATTAAGTGATCCAGTCTCTGCAGTAGAATTTGATGGTCAATTGTGTCAAACGCCGCACTAAGATCTAATAAAACAAGTACAGAGACGAGTCCTTTGTCTGAAGCAATCAGAAGGTCATTTGTAATTTTAACTAGTGCTGTCTCAGTGCTATGATGCACTCTAAATCCTGACTGAAATTCCTCAAATAAATTATTATCATGGAGAAAATCACACAGCTGGTTTGCGACTACTTTCTCAAGGATCTTTGAAAGAAAGGGAATATTAGATATTGGTCTATAGTTGGCTAACACCTCTGGATCCAGGTTGGGCTTTTTTAGTAGAGGTTTAATTACAGCTACCTTAAAAGACTGTGGTACATAGCCTGTTAATAAGGATATATTGATCATATCTAATATGTGAGTGTCAACTAAAGGAAAGACCTCCTTAAGTAGCCTAGTTGGGATGGGGTCTAAGAGACACGTTGATGATTTAGATGAAGAAATCACTGCGGTTGGTGGTAGTTAGTTGTTCTAGTTAGGTATGCAGTAGTTAATAAGAGTTAGTTGTTAGTCATTGTTAGTTATGGGCGTAGTCCACTCTACGTGCTGACGTATTGCGGTAAGCGAGTTGTGTCATTTCCGGTGTTTCTGTGACAGCGTCTCTGTACTGCTCTGGTGAATTCTACTAGCCTGCTTTCTGCTTTCTCACTTCAGTTGCTTTAATATCTACTCCAAGTCTTAACCCACACTGGTTCTGTTTAAGCACTTATAGCTCTCCTCCTTTCTACGACTTTCTCGCAAATCTCTTAGCTGTTGTTTGCACGTTACTAGCCTTGGTAGCTACATTAGCTTTACAGTTAGTGTTAGCTTCTCCCTCTGCTCTTTCTTGCTCGGTGTGCCAAATGTTCAGTTATGCCTCCTTTAGCGACAGTGGTAATTGTAACAAGTGTAGCTTATTTGCTGCGTTGGAGGCACGGCTCCGCACCATGGAAAACCATTTAGTAGCTGCGGTAGTTAGCCAGCCCCCTGTAGCCGGTGCGGAGCCACATAGCATAGCCTTAGCCTCTGCTAGCTGTCCTCCGGTAACTCCCGTTCAGCCGGGAGATTGGGTAACTGTTCGCCAGAGGCACAGGTACAAGCCAAAGCCCACG
This sequence comes from Epinephelus lanceolatus, assembly GCF_041903045.1. Classification (NCBI taxonomy): domain Eukaryota; kingdom Metazoa; phylum Chordata; class Actinopteri; order Perciformes; family Serranidae; genus Epinephelus; species Epinephelus lanceolatus. The sequence continues at coordinate 111,234 of NC_135739.1, forward strand.
GCTCACCACCAGCCTGTTCACGTTTCCAACCGCTTTTCCCCACTCAGTGACACATCCGCTGAGGATAAAACTCTGGTTATTGGCAGCTCTATTCTGAGGAACGTGAAGTTAGCAACACCAGTGGCCATAGTCAAATGTATCCCTGGGGCCAGAGCGGGCGACATTGAATCAAATTTAAAACTGCTGGCTAAAGCTAAACGTAGATTCAGTAAGATTGTTATTCATGTCGGCAGCAATGACACCCGGTTACGCCAATCGGAGGTCATTAAAATTAATATTGCCTCGGTGTGTGAATATGCAAAAACGATGTCGGAATCCATAGTTTTCTCTGGACCCCTCCCAAATCTGACCAGTGATGACATGTTTGGCTGCATGTCATCATTTAATCGCTGGCTGTCCAGGTGGTGTCCAGCAAACGATGTGGGTTTCGTTAATAATTGGCAAACTTTCTAGGGAAAACCTGGTCTTATTAGGAGAGACGGCATTCATCCCACTTTGGATGGAGCTGCTCTCATTTCTAGGAACCTGGAATATTTTATTAGTAATTTAAATCCCTGACAACCCAGAGTTGAGACCAGGACAGAGAGTCACAGTCCAATACGCCTCTCTCAGCTTCTAGTTCAGTTACACAGCCATAGTTTCCATAGTTTTATACAAATGGTGTCTTTCCCCCGACCACCTAAATTATTTAAATCTAAAATTAAACAAAGAAGAGTTGTGCATAACAACCTCATAAAAATTAAAACCTCTTCTGTGACAGAAAGACAAAACAGGAGAATTAAATGCGGACTGTTAAATATCAGGTCTCTTTCGTCTAAAGCAGTGTTAGTAAATGAATTAATATCAGATAATCATATTGATTTACTCAGTCTCACTGAAACCTGGCTGTGTCAAGATGAATATGTTAGTCTAAATGAATCCACTCCTCCCAGTCATAATAATACCCACATTCCTCGAGGCAGCGGCCGAGGAGGGGGAGTTGCAGCCATTTTTAACTCTAGTCTGTTAATCAGCCCTAAACCTAAACTAGATTATAATTCATTTGAAAGCCTCGTTCTTAGTCTTTTACATCCGACTTGGAAAACCTCGCAGCCACTTTTATTTGTTACAGTGTACCATGCTCCTGGCCCGTATTCTGAATTTGTATCTGAATTCTCAGAGTTTTTATCCAGTCTAGTTCTTAAATCAGATAAAGTTATTATTGTAGGCGATTTTAACATTCACGTCGACGTTGATAATGACTCCATGGCTACCGCGTTTATCTCATTATTAGACTCCGTTGGCTTCAGTTAGGGTGTACATGAACTCACTCACTGTTTTAACCATACCCTCGATCTAGTTCTGACGTATGGAATTGAAATTGATAACCTAACAGTCTTTCCACAGAATCCCTCGCTATCGGATCATTATTTGATTACTTTTGATTTCTTTTTACTCGATTACACGCCACTCAGCAACAGTTACTATACTAGATGTTTATCAGATAGTGCTGTCGCAAAATTTAAGGAAATGATTACTCTGTCATTAAATTCAATACCAAGTCCTTCAGTAACAGAGGTTTCCTGTACCGACTTTAACCTCTCCCGAATTGATCATTTTGTTGATATCGCTGTAGTCTCGCTGTGAACAACACTCGACTCTGTAGCTCCTCTTAAAAAGAAGTTAACAAAGCTAAGAAAGTTTGCTCCTTGGTATAAATCTCAAACCCGTAAGTTAAAACAAATATCGCGAAAGTTTGAAAGGAATTGGCGATTAACCAAACAGGAAGAATCTCGTTTAATCTGGACAGACAGTCTCAAAACTTATAAGAGGGTCCTCCACAATGCCAGAGCAAACTATTACTCAGCTTTAATAGAAGAAAACAAAAATAACCCCAGGTTTCTTTTCAGCACTGTAGCCAGGCTGACTGAGAGTCAGAGCTCTATTGAGCCTTGTATTCCTTTAGTCCTTAGCAGTAATGATTTTATGAGCTTTTTTAATGACAAAATTCTAACTATTAGAGGCAAAATTCATGACCTCCTGTCCTCAGATAGTACCTATCTAATCTCAAACACAGCTGTAAGACCTAATATATATTTAGATTGCTTCTCCCCAATTTCTCTTCAAGAATTGACCACAGTGATTTCTTCATCTAAATCATCAACGTGTCTCTTAGACCCCATCCCAACTAGGCTACTTAAGGAGGTCTTACCTTTAGTTAACACTCATATATTAGATATGATCAATATATCCTTATTAACAGGCTATGTACCACAGTTTTTTAAGGTAGCTGTAATTAAACCTCTACTAAAAAAGCCCACCCTGGATCCAGAGGTGTTAGCCAACTATAGACCAATATCTAATCTTCCCTTTATGTCAAAGATCCTTGAGAAAGTAGTCGCAGACCAGCTGTGTGATTTTCTCCATGATAATCATTTATTTGAGGAATTTCAGTCAGGATTTAGAGTGCATCATAGCACTGAGACAGCACTAGTTAAAATTACAAATGACCTTCTGATTGCTTCAGACAAAGGACTTGTCTCTGTACTTGTTTTATTAGATCTTAGTGCGGCGTTTGACACAATTGACCATCAAATTCTACTGCAGAGACTGGATCACTTAATTGGCCTAAAAGGTTCTGCACTAAACTGGTTTAAATCTTATTTATCTGATCGTTTTCAGTTTGTTGACGTTCATAATGAATCAACTTTACGTACTAAAGTTTGGTTTGGAGTTGTGCAAGATTCTGTGCTCGGACCAATCCTATTTATTCTATATATGCTTCCTTTAGGCAACATCATTAGAAATCACACTATAAATTTTCATTGTTATGCGGATGATACACAGTTGTATTTATCGATGAAGCCAGAAGAAAGTAATCAATTAACTAAACTCCATAACTGCCTTAAAGACATAAAAACCTGGATGAGCACCAATTTCCTGATGTTAAATTCAGACAAAACTGCAGTTATTGTTCTTGGCCCCAAACAACTCAGAGACTCTTTATCTGATGACATAGTTTCTCTAGATGGCATTGCTCTGGCCTCTAGCACTACCGTAAGAAACCTCGGAGTAACATTTGGTCAAGATTTGTCTTTTAATTCTCATTTAAAACAACCCTCACGGACTGCATTTTTTCATCTGCGTAATATTGCGAAAATTAGGCCTATCCTGACCCGAAAAGATGCAGAAAAATTGGTCCACGCTTTTGTTACCTCTAGGCTGGATTACTGTAACACTCTATTATCAGGTAGCTCTAGTAAGTCCTTAAAAACTCTCCAGCTAATTCAGAATGCAGCAGCACGTGTACTAACAGGAACTAAGAAACAAGATCATATTTCTCTTGTTTTAGCTTCTCTGCACTGGCTCCCTGTAAAATCCAGAATTGAATTTAAAATCCTACTGTTAACTTATAAAGCTCTAAATGGTCAAGCTCCATCATATCTTAGTGAGCTCATAGTGCCATATTATCCCACCAGAACACTGCGCTCTGAGAATGCAGGGTTACTCGTGGTCCCTAAAGTCTCCAAAAGCAGATCAGGAGCCAGAGCCTTCAGCTATCAGGCTCCTCTCCTGTGGAATCATCTTCCTGTTGCGGTCCGGGAGGCAGACACCGTCTCCACATTTAAGACTAGACTTAAGACTTTCCTCTTTGATAAAGCTTATAGTTAGGGCTGGCTCAGGCTTGCCCTGTACCAGCCCCTAGTTAGGCTGACTTAGGCCTAGTCTGCTGGAGGACCCCCCTATAATACACCGGGCACCTTCTCTCCTTCTCTCTCTCTCTCTCTCTCTCTCTCTCTCGCATTCTATTACTGCATCTTGCTAACTCGGCCATTCTGGATGTCACTAACTCGGCTTCTTCTCCGGAGCCTTTGTGCTCCACTGTCTCTCAGATTAACTCATATCACAGCGGTGCCTGGACAGCGTGACGTGTGTGGTTGTGCTGCTGCCATGGTCCTGCCAGATGCCTCCTGCTGCTGCTGCCATCATTAGTCATTAGTCATACTTCTACTGTTAGTATACACATATGACTATTGTCACACATGTATATTGCCAGATATTAATATATACTTTCAACATATTGTACCACAGTAGCCAGAACTATAACTATAATATTATTACTTTCAATAATGTTGTTGTAAGCTCCTGTTATTACCTGCATCTCTCTCTCTGTCTCTCTCTCTCTGTCTCTCTCTCTCTCTCTCTCTGTCTCATTGTGTCATGCGGATTACTGTTAATTTATTATGCTGATCTGTTCTGTATGACATCTATTGCATGTCTGTCCGTCCTGGAAGAGGGATCCCTCCTCAGTTGCTCTTCCTGAGGTTTCTACCGTTTTTTTTTCCCCGTTAAAGGGTTTTTTTTTGGGGAGTTTTTCCTTATCCGCTGCGAGGGTCATAAGGACAGAGGGATGTCGTATGCTGTAAAGCCCTGTGAGGCAAATTGTGATTTGTGATATTGGGCTTTATAAATAAAATTGATTGATTGATTGATTGATCTGCGTTGTTGTTGTAAGCTACTGTCATTACCGTCTGTCCTGCATCTCTCTCTCTCTCTCTGTCTCTCTTTATATCTCATTGTGTCATACGGATTACTGTTAATTTATTATGCTGATCTGTTCTGTACGACATCTATTGCACGTCTGTCCGTCCTGGAAGAGGGATCCCTCCTCAGTTGCTCTTCCTGAGGTTTCTACCGTTATTTTTCCCCGTTAAAGGGTTTTTTGGGGAGTTTTTCCTTATGCGCTGTGAGGGTCCAAAGGACAGAGGGATGTCGTATTCTGTAAAGCCCTGTGAGGCAAATAGTGATTTGTGATATTGGGCTTTATAAATAAAATTGATTGATTGATTGATTGATTGTCCTAACTAATCACCTGTGGTTTAAGTTACAGTTGTTAATAGTTGAAAGTTGAAGGTTTACTGTATTAACTGTCTGTATTTCAACAGATCGTCGTCAGTGGTGTGCAATCGGAGTGTTGCTCGCAATTCTCTTCGTTGTCATCCTTCTCTTCTTCATTCTGTGATTGATGCCTCCCTTCTGTCAGCACAGAGTACGTCTTAAATCTGCATCTACTGGACCCTACCGGACTCTACTGAACTCTTCTGGACCCTACCGGACTCTACTGTACTCTTCTACATCCTACCGGACTCTACTGAACTCTTCTAGACCCTACTGGACTCTACTGAACTCTTCTGGACCCTACTGGACTCTACTGAACTCTTCTGGACCCTACCCGACTCTACTGACCTCTTCTGGACCCTACTGAACTCTTCTGGACCCTACCAAACTCTACTAAACTCTTCTGAACCCTACCGGACTCTGCTGAACTCTTCTGGACTCTGATGGCTCACTTTGTGTGAAACCATGAAACAAAAGCAGAAACAGTTCAGTCCAGTAAAATCCTGGTCCTGAAGCAGCTGGACTGAAGACACTTTGGACGATACCATTCTGGGATTTAAAGGTTTTAATCAATGACCTATGTCATCCTAAGGGCAGGTAACACACCTGAGGACAGGTAACACACCTGAGGGGCCAATCAGGCTTCTGGAGAAATAGGAGACTGAAGCTTTAATGTAGTTTAACATCAACACAAACTTCAGATTAGTCCCAGTTTAATCCCAGTTTTATTCCAGTTTAATCCCAGTGTAACTCCAGTGTAATCCCAGTTAAAATCCAGTTTGATCCCAGTTTAATGCCAGTTTAAATCCAGTTTAATCCTAGTTAAATCCCAGTTTAATACCAGTTTATACCCAGATTTATCCCAGTTCCCTGTTCAATCCTAGTTCAACTCCAGTTCAAACCCAGTTTAATCCCAGTTTAACTTCATCTTTTCTTTTAATGTGCAAAATAAAATTAAACAAGCAAGTTTCTTGACTTTTTAAATCTGGAAATCAGTCTCTTTGTACCGTTACCACTGGACCCTGCTGGAGTATACTGGACTCTATTCAATTCAATTTTATTTATAAAGCCCAATATCACAAATCACAATTTGCCTCACAGGGCTTTACAGCATACGACATCCCTCTGTCCTTAAGACCCTCACAGCGGATAAGGAAAAACTCCCCAAAAAAAACCCCTTTAACGGGGAAAAAAAAAACGGTAGACTCTACTGAACTGTAAAGGCACTTTGGTTCTTTGAGTGTTAGACTGTTAGAGGTCAAAGGTCAAACCAGTTACAAACATGTTAAATGTGTTTTAATGTTTGTTTTATTTAAAGGGCTGAACATCACCAGTTTAACCACAGTTTAATCCCAGTTTTACTTCAGTTTAGTTCCAGTTTAATCCCAGTTTCACTCTAGTTTAATCCCAGATTGACTTCAGTTTAACTCCAGTTTAATCCCAGTTTAACTCCAGTGTAATCCCAGTTTAACTCCAGTTAATTCCAGTTTAACTCCATTTTAACTCCAGTGTAATCCCAGTTTAACTCCAGTTAACCCCAGTTTAACTCCAGTGTAATCCCAGTTTAAAGTACGGGCGATGTAAAGTCAGAGGCGTCTTTCTGAGCATGTTAATGACGCGTGAACTGGGTGCGACTGCATCAAACTGGTTTTCATGGTTTCTGTGTTTCTGAGTCTGTGGGCAGAGCTAAAATGATCCCACCTACCTGACCCCTCTGTGGGCGGGGTTAATTGTCTCAGTGAATTATTTGAGTCATTATCATAAATCCGCCTCCGCACGATATAATCACTACAGCAGGTAGCATCACTTCTTCAGTCTGAGTTACAGCGCTCATCGTTACATCGTTTTTCTGTCACTTGACAAACTCAGAAAACCTGGATTTTAAATAAACATGAGTCTGGATGTTAATCCCAGTTTAACACCAGTTTAATCCCAGTTTAACTCCAGTTTAACTTTGATGTAATTCATGGTTCTGGTCGGAGTTTGTTTCTTAGGGCGGGGTTTGTTGATTGTGGAAAATAACACTAAACTTTACGTTTTTGTTTACAGTTTGTGTTTGTTTGTTTTACTGACTGAATCTTTTTGTTTTGATTTTGTTTTCCTGAACTGTTTATTTTACTGCTTTTATTTTGAAGTTCTGAATCAGCACATTGATCAGTGGGAACTTCCTGCTGCGGCTGCTTCACAATAAATGCTTTTCACCAGTGAAACTCTGGAAGGCTTTTACTGTGAAGCAGCTGCAGGAAGTGCATCCTGAAGGTTAGCGTCCGTTTGATCAGGTGACAGCAGCCAATCACATCAGAGTTATGGTACGCGTGGCAGTGAAACGTCACGGTGATGACACGTATTTCCTGTTAAAGACACAGTGTTCAGAGCTCATCCAATAAAAATCTATATCAGACGTTATTGGTCATTATCAGTGTTTATTTATAAAATAAATCAACTGTTACTGCTGCAAGACAAAAACATGATGATAAAGATGAAGATGATGATGGTGATGATGTCATTGATAATAATAACCACTACATGATTTTGTTGAAATGAAAGCAGCAGATCAGTAACTGACTTTACTGATGAAGACATTTAGTTTAAAGTAAAATTGTTCTTGATCAGTTTATCGGATATTGATCAGTTTAACAGTTATTGACCGGTTTAACAGTTATTGATCGGTGAATGAAAACATCTGCCTTCATTTTTATTTTATCTGGACGTCAACAGTTTTATGAAGCTGAATTTTATTTCAATAAACTGAATCAGAAAATAAAATCTGATCTTTGAAATATTTTTTGTTTGTTTTTGACAAGTTAAAGAAAATGTTTTTAACTTGTCAGCAGGAAGTCATTTTTTCATCACCTGTCATCAGATTACTTTTTTGATGGTTATAATCACAGATGTTTTAAATCACGTCACAGTGACACAAACATCATGAGCTGATCATAGATTTACAGAAAGGAAACGGTTCAAAGTTTTTATTTTCAATTAAAAACATTTAAAGTTAAAGCTATAGTTGGTAATGTTGGAGGTAATCGAGGAGGGAGGGAGGGACAGAGGGGGGCTCAGGCAGTAAGAGACATAAAGGCATCTGATTGGTTCTTTCCATTTGCACTGAATGGCAGGGGTTGGTCAGAGTTTTTACAGGCCTGCAGCTACCACAGATGTCAGATTTTTTTCATTCCTTTTTCTGAACACATTATGTATTGACTACTCTCAGGATGAAGGACCATTTTACCCAGTATAACAAGAAGTGTTTCTGAACAGGATTACCAACTATAACTTTAAAGCGTTACAGTGGACACGTCCACACATCTTGACTCGAGGACACGTCCACACATCTTGGCACATGGACATGTCCACAGACCTTTGAATTCACACAGAAACATTTGTTCTTGGATATGGACAGAGACGCTGCAGACGGCCACAGATGTATGTCACCTGGACTGAACTTCTTGAAGTGCTGCCAAGCAGGATTTTGGGTTTTAACTTCAGGTGGTTAATTTCTTCCATTACCATGGTAACTTAAACTGAACAGATAACAGATCAGTGTGTTTATAAGCACCGCCCATTGACCAATTAGGTCTTGTGGAGGATTTAGGGTTCTTCTGCTGTATGTCGTGGACTTACCACCCTGCAGACTGTGCAGTACTTTATCGCAAACAGTTTCCATGTCCATGGCGACTAGCACCACCGTCGCCACTACCCAGGCGAAACATATTGCTCACCTGACAGCATCCGGCGCTGGTGACCTTGAGCCCTGGTCAGTGGTGGCCAGGGGCTCTAGGGCTCGTCCATCTGCTCTGCCTCCGGAGCTGCCACTGGATAACAGGTATGACATCCTAAGCCTGCAGGACTTCCCTCCCACAGCTGGCCTGCGGAACCTGTACATCCAGCTGGCCATGGCTCTCACCAGTCCAGGAGTTGGCGTCCGCTCGTCCAGCCTGATCCCTCCCCTCCATCCCAGTCAGGAGAAACTGCGGCCTGGCACCACAAACCTCAGGCTCCATCCCGTGATCACCGTACCTCCAGGCAGTTGGAGGCGCGCACTCGGGAGCAGTGCACCCCCTCTGTGCTGGTTATGGGAACCTCCATGGTCAGGCACGTGGAAGTGCATAACGGCCACACCTTCTGCCACCCTGGTGCCCGTGTCAGTGAGTTTGCATCCTCCGCCCTCTAGCTGACTGCACGGCACAGCTCGGCCTCCACGCTGGTCCTGGAGGCCGGTATCAACGACCTCAGGAACCAGCAGTCAGAGGTCCTCAAGCAGGACTTCATCACCCTGCTGGACACGTTGAAGCGGCTAATTATTTCCGGCCCGCTCCCCCAACCTCGTTATGGTGACGTCATCACCAGCCGCCTTCGCCAGCTGCAACTGTGGCTGAAGAGATACTGTTTGGCCAAAAGTATTCCTTTAGTGGACAATTTTATAGTTTTTTAAATAGACCCTACCTTTTTAAACGGGACGGCCTCCACCCAAACCAGGAGGGATCACAGCTTTTATCAGTTAACATTGACCTGACCGTCTGATCCTGCGCCACAGCCACCTCCTGACTCACTGTTCACACGCGCAGACCCTCCACCCCTCACCCACCTCCACCCACCTCCACCCTCCTCCACTACACGTTGCACCACACACACTTTTCCCTCAGTAGAGGGAGCCGGAAACACAGGACATTCACACCATAAAGACCATCATTACACACAGAAAGTTGAAACCCAGGAATGTTTTTAGACCTAACTGTGTTTTTAACATCCCTTTGAAACGTTATGATGAGCGCACGTTTTATCATATATGATTTAATTTTAGACAATAACCTAAAGTCCAACCCCTCTCAAGGACTAGGGTTCCAAAGCCGGAACTATGTGTCGAGGTGAGGCCGACTATATCTAGCCATTGTTCTGCTGGGGGACTTCAACGCTCACGTGGGCAATGACAGCGGGACCTGGAGGGGCGTGATTGTGAGGAACGGCCTGCCCGATCTGAACCCGAGTGGTGTTCAGTTATTGGACTTCTGTGCGGGTCGCAGTTTGGTCATAACTAACACCATGTTCAAACATAAGGATATCCATCGGTGCACGTGACACCAGGACAGCCTAGGTCGCAGATCAATGATCAACTTTGTAGTCGTATCATTTGACCTGCGGCCATATGTTCTAGACACTTGGGTGAAGAGAGGAGCAGAGCTGTCAACTGATCAGATGGTGGGGGAAGACGCCGCGCAGACCTGGCAGGCCCAAACGAACAGTGAGGGTCTGCTGGGAACGCCTGGCGGAAGAACCTGTCCAGATGATCTTCAACTCCCACCTCCGGGAGAGCTTCGACCGCGTCCCGAGGGCAGAGGGGGACATTGAGTCCGAATGGGCCTTGTTCCGCTCTGCCATTGTCGAGACGGCGGTTGCGAGCTGTGGCCGCAAGGCCGCTGGGGGCTGTCACGGCGGTAATCCCCAAACCCGCTGGTGGACACCAGAGGTGAGGAGAGCCGTCAGGCTGAAGAAGGAGGCCTACAGGGCATGGTTGGTCTGTGGGTCTCCGGAAGCAGCTGACGGGTACCGGCAGGCCAAGCGGAGCGCAGCAGCGGCAGTCGTGGAGGCAAAAACTCGGGCGTGGGAGGAGTTCGGTGAGGCCATGGAGGAAGACTATCGATCGGCTCCAAAGAGGTTCTGGCAAACCGTCTGGCGCCTCAGGGGGGGAAGGCGGCAACTTGCTCACACTGTTTACAGTGGGGGCGGGGAGCTGCTGATGTCAACTGGGGACATTATCGGGCAGTGGAAGGAATACTTTGAGGAGCTCCTCAATCCCACCAACACGTATTCCAGTGAGGAAACAGAGACGGGGGTCTCGGGGGCGGGTTGTCCAATTTCTGGGGCAGAAGTTGCTGAGGTAGTGAAACAACTCTGAGGCGGCAGAGCCCCAGGAGTGGATGAGATTCGTCCTGGATATTTCAAGGCTCTGGATGTTGTAGGGCTGTCCTGGCTGACACGCCTCTGCAACATTGCATGGACATCGGGGGCAGTGCCTCTGGAGTGGCAGACTGGGGTGGTGGTCCCCATTTTCAAGAAAGGGGACCAGAGAGTATGTTCCAACTACAGGGGGATCACACTCCTCAGCCTACCCGGTAAGGTCTACTCCAGGGTGCTGGAGAAGAGGGTCCGGTCGATAGTTGAACCTCAGATTGAGGAGGAGCAATGTGGTTTTCATCCCGGACGCGGAACCGTGGACCAGCTCTTTACCCTTGTCAGGGTGCTGGAGGGGGCATGGGAGTTTGCCCAACCAGTTCACATGTGTTTTGTGGATTTGGAGAAGGCTTATGACCGTGTCCCCAGGGGCATCCTGTGGGGGGTGCTCCGGGAGTATGGGGTTGGTGGCCCCTTGCTAAGGGCCATCCAGTCCCTGTCCCGAAGGAGCATGAGTCTGGTTCGCGTGGCTGGCAGTAAGTCAGACCTGTTCCCAGTGAGGGTTGGACTCCGCCAGGGCTGCCCTTTGTCATCGGTTCTGTTCATAACTTTTATGGACAGAATTTCTAGATGCAGCCAAGTGGTGGAGGGTGTCAGGTTCGGTGACAGGAGGATCTCGTCCCTGCTTTTTGCGGATGACGTGGTCCTCCTAGCTCCATCGAACAGTGACCTCCAGCTCTCGCTGGGGCGGTTCGCAGCTGAGTGTGAAGCAGTTGAGATGAGAATCAGGACCTCCAAGTCTGAGGCCATGGTCCTCAGCCGGAAAAGGGTGGATTGCCCACTCCAGGTCAGGGGGGAGGTCCTTCCTCAGGTGGAGGAGTTTAAGTTTCTCGGGATCTTGTTCACGAGTGAGGGTAGGATGGAGCGGGAGATTGACAGGCGGATTGGGGCGGCGTCAGCAGTGATGCAGGCGCTTAACCGGTCCGTTGTGGTGAAGAGGGAACTTAGCCAGAAAGCGAAGCTCTCAATTTACCGGTCGATCTACGTTCCAACCCTCACCTATGGTCACGAGCTCTGGGTAGTGACCGAAAGAATGAGATCGCGAGTACAAGCGGCCGAAATGATTTTCCTCCGCAGGGTGGCTGGGCTCAGCCTTAGGGATAGGGTGAGGAGCTCAGACATCCGGGAGGGACTCGGAGTAGAGCCGCTGCTCCTCCACATCGAGAGGAGCCAGTTGAGGTGGTTCGGGCATCTGGTAAGGATGCTTTCTGGACGCCTCCCTCGGGAGGTGTTTCAGGCATGTCCAACTGGGAGGAGACCTCGGGGCCGCCCCAGAACACGCTGGAGGGACTACATCACCCAGCTGGCCTGAGAATGCCTTGGGGTTCCCGCGGAAGAGCTGACAGAAGTGGCTGGGGAGAGGACTGTCTGGGCTTCTTTGCTGAGGCTGCTGCCCCCGCGACCCGGACCCGGATAAGCGGAGAACGATGAGTACGAGTACGACTACGAGTATGAGTACAATAACCTAGACAGTATTCTCCTTACAGAGACATGGCTTGGCACCGACACACCTGTTGTTCTCACCGAGGCTTCCCCACCAAATTTTAACTTTTTATATTCTATTAGGGGAGGCAAAAGAGGAGGCAGAACTGCATCAATAACAAAAAACACAATGTCCTCAAATGAAGTTTCTTTTAGCAGCTACATATCATTTGAGCATCATGCCTTTGTTTTTAGCAGCCCTCCTATCCTGGTTTACAGACCACCCCAGTACTCCACTTCTTTTATCAGAGAATTCTCTGAACTATTATCAATCATTCACTCCACCTACAACAGGATTTCAATAACAGGTGATTTTAATCTACACATTGACAACACCCCGGATCCAGTATCCAGAGAATTTTTAAACCTCTTAAACTGTTTGGATTTTAAACAACATATCATGCAGCCGACCCACAGCAGAGGGCACACCCTGGACCTGGTCATAACCTATGGCCTGTCCGTGGGTGTGTCCTCTGTTGTTGACCTGGCTGTTTCCGACCACTTTTGTGTGTTTTTTAACATCACCACTTTTAACCCACAGGAGGCCCCGGTGAGAACAGTGAGGAAACGCTACCTAACTTCTGAAGTAGCTGCAAATTTTATCCAGATTTTACAGAGCACTCCTGCAGAGATTTTACCAGCACCCTGTGATTTTATTATTGACAATTTTAACAACAAACTCAAGTCAACCCTGGACTCACACAGGACTCAAACAATTAGAACAAAACCTACACCCCCGTGGAGAAATCCAATAAAAACAATGCCAAATTCCTCTTCTCCACAATTGATATTTTAACAAACAGTAATTTTAACACATTGCCCAAGACAACAACCAATGCCCTTTGCGAGGACTTTGCAGACCACTTCAGAAGTAAAATCAGTGATATCAGATCCAGTCTTTTATCTCAACAGATTTTAACTGTCGACACACCTGGATCATTGCTTTTACCTGAGGAAACACTGGAGAGTTTTGCCCTGGTTGATGCGAGGACACTTGGTCGAGTTTTCTCCCAAGTAAAGCCCACAACCTGCCTTTTAGACCCAATTCCCACACAGTTTTTTAAAACATTTTATGGATTCTTTGAGGAACAGCTACTGTACATGGTGAATTGCTCTCTTCAGACGGGTGTCTTCCCGACCTCCTTGAAAACGGCGGTGGTGAAGCTCCTTCTGAAGAAGAGCAATTTAGACCCCAACATTTTTAATAATTATCGGTCTGTATCCAACTTACCATTTTTAAGCAAAATTTTAGAAAAACTGTTTTTTACCCAAGTAAATGATCTTTTAAATACAAATAACACTTTAGAGAAGTATCAGTCTGGTTTTAGGATGAACCACAGTACCGAGACAGCCCTTTTAAAGATTTTAAATGACATCAGGTGCAATTTAGATAACCATAAACTCACAGTCTTGGTTTTATTGTATCTTGATACAGTAGACCATCACATTTTATTAAATAGACTGAGGCACCTGGTCGGCCTCTCTGATACTGTTTTTAACTGGTTCGTTTCTTACCTTACTGATCGACACTTCTTTGTAAGTATGGATACATGTTCCTCAGGAACCCATGAAATAAAGTGTGGGGTCCCCCAGGGGTCAATTTTAGGTCCAACTCTTTTTAATCTCTACATGCTTCCTCTGGGGGACGTCATGTAGTATCTGACGTGCCTCATGTTATGTGATGGCCTGGGTCTTTCATGATCAGTTAGGGGCCCAGGTCAAGGATAGATAAGTAAGATGAAAGGTTGGATTCCATCTAGATTGTCTCTCTGTCACCTGTTACATTTTGTCTCAAAGTTCACAAAAACAACCGAACTCTATATAGGCAGAGTACTTGGAGCTGTTTTTCAGAGCAGTTCATATTGGCTTCGAACACTCTCTCAGGCAATCTAGATGCTTGATTTGATGCTGTACTTCTTGTAATAAACGGAGTCTCCTTCATCACCTTCACATCATCGCTATTTAATAAACAACAGTCATCAAAAGGCACGGCATCAGCTTTCATAGTTATGCTGATGATACGCAACTGTACATCGCCGTGTCTCCTAATGACACAGGGCCAATTGATGCCCTTTTTCATTGTATTTTAGACATAAAGTCATGAATGGCAGTGAATTTCCTGCAGCTCAACCAGGACAAAACAGACGTTTTAGTCACTGGTCCTGAAGGCAAGAGAGAGAAACTTTAACCAAAACTACAGGATTTATACCAACACAATTTGTAAAAAATATGGGTGTGATTTTTGACTGAGTTCTGTTTTATTTCACATTTTAAAAACATAACAAAGGCAGGTTTCTACCACCTTAAGAATATAGCCAGAGTCCGCCAGTTTCTCTCTCAGGCCAGCACGGAGGTGCTGATGCATGCTTTTATCTCCTGTAGGTTAAATTATTGTAATGCCCTGCTCTCTGGTCTTCCCAAAAAGAGTATCTCAAAACTACAATTACTACAGAATTCAGCTGCACGAGTGCTGACGAGGACCAGAGGGTGGCACATTACACCAGTGTTAAAAACACTGCATTGGCTCCCTGTGCGCTTCAGGATCGATTTTAAGGTTCTTTTATTAGTTTTTTAATGTCTTAACGGTCTCAGGCCTTCTTATTTATCTGACGTGCTTTTACCATATCAACCCTCGCGGACCCTGAGGTCCTCCGGCACTGGCCTTTTAACCATACCACAACTTAGGACTAAATCAATCAATCAATCAATCAATTTTATTTATAAAGCCCAATATCACAAATCACAATTTGCCTCACAGGGCTTTACAGCATACGACATCCCTCTGTCCTTATGACCCTCGCAGCGGATAAGGAAAAACTCCCCAAAAAAACCCTTTAATGGGGAAAAAAAGAACGGTAGAAACCTCAGGAAGAGCAACTGAGGAGGGATCCCTCTTCCAGGACGGACAGACGTGCAATAGATGTCGTACAGAACAGATCAACATAATAAATTAACAGTAATCCATATGACACAATGAGACAGAGAGAGAGACAGAGAGAGAGATGCAGGTAATGACAGTAGCTTACAACAACATTATTGAAAGTAATAATATAGTTATAGTTCTGGCTACTGTGGTACAATATGTTGAAAGTATGTATTAATATCTGGCAGTATACATGTGTGACAATAGTCATATGTGTATAATAACAGTAGAAGTATGACTAATGACTAATGATGGCAGCAGCAGCAGGAGGCATCTGGCAGGACCACGGCAGCAGCACAACCACACACGTCACGCTGTCCAGGCACCGCTGTGATATGAGTTAATCTGAGAGACAGTGGAGCACAAAGGCTCCGGAGAAGAAGCCGAGTTAGTGACATCCAGAATGAGAGTGAGAGAGAGAGAGAGAAGGTGCCCGGTGTATTATAGGGGGGTCCTCCGGCAGACTAGGCCTAAGTCAGCCTAACTAGGGGCTGGTACAGGGCAAGCCTGAGCCAGCCCTAACTATAAGCTTTATCAAAGAGGAAAGTCTTAAGTCTTGTCTTAAATGTGGAGACGGTGTCTGCCTCCCGGACCGTAACAGAAAGATGATTCCACAGGAGAGGAGCCTGATAGCTGAAGGCTCTAGCTCCTGATCTACTTTTGGAGACTTTAGAGACCACGAGTAACCCTGCATTCTCAGAGCGCAGTGTTCTGGTGGGATAATATGGCACTATGAGCTCTCTAAGATATGACGGAGCTTGACCATTTAGAGCTTTATAAGTTAACAGAAGGATTTTAAATTAAATTCTGGATTTTACAGGGAGCCAGTGCAGAGAAGCTAAAACAGGAGAAATATGATCTCGTTTCTTAGTTCCTGTTAGTACACGTGCTGCTGCATTCTGAATTAGCTGGAGAGTTTTTAAGGACTTACTAGAGCTACCTGATAATAGAGAGTTACAGTAATCCAGCCTAGAGGTAACAAAAGCATGGACCAATTTTTCTGCATCTTTTCGGGTCAGGATAGGCCTAGTTTTCACAATATTACGCAGATGAAAAAATGCAGCCCGTGAGGTTTGTTTTAAATGAGAATTAAAAGACAAATCTTGATCAAATATTACTCCGAGGTTTCTTACGGTAGTGTTAGAGGCCAGAGCAATGCCATCTAGAGAAACTACGTCATCAGATAAAGAGTCTCTGAGTTGTTTGGGGCCAAGAACAATAACTTCAGTTTTGTCTGAATTTAACATCAGGAAATTGGTGCTCATCCAAGTTTTTATGTCTTTAAGGCAGTTATGGAGTTTAGTTAATTGATTACTTTCTTCTGGCTTCATCGATAAATACAACTGAGTATCATCCGCATAACAATGGAAATTTATAGAGTGATTTCTAATGATGTTACCTAAAGGAAGCATATATAGAGTAAATAGGATTGGTCCGAGCACAGAACCTTGCGGAACTCCAAAACAAACTTTGGTAGGTAAGGATGATTCATTATGAACGTCAACAAACTGAAAACGATCACATAAATAAGATTTAAACCAGCTTAGTGCACAACCTTTTAGGCCAATTAAGTGATCCAGTCTCTGCAGTAGAATTTGATGGTCAATTGTGTCAAACGCCGCACTAAGATCTAATAAAACAAGTACAGAGACAAGTCCTTTGTCTGAAGCAATCAGAAGGTCATTTGTAATTTTAACTAGTGCTGTCTCAGTGCTATGATGCACTCTAAATCCTGACTGAAATTCCTCAAATAAATTATTATCATGGAGAAAATCACACAGCTGGTCTGCAACTACTTTCTCAAGGATCTTTGACATAAAGGGAAGATTAGATATTGGTCTATAGTTGGCTAACACCTCTGGATCCAGGGTGGGCTTTTTTAGTAGAGGTTTAATTACAGCTACCTTAAAAGACTGTGGTACATAGCCTGTTAATAAGGATATATTGATCATATCTAATATATGAGTGTTAACTAAAGGAAAGACCTCCTTAAGTAGCCTAGTAAAACACACAGGGAGGCGGCATTTAGTTATTATGGCCCCCGATTGTGGAACAGCCTGCCGGAGAACCTCAGAGCTGCAGAGACTGTTGATGTTTTTAAAAAGAGGCTCAAGACTCACCTTTTTTATCAGGCTCTTAACTGATCTCTTTATATATCTATTTGTTTTTTTAAAAAAATGTTCTTACCCTTCCTCTTTTTATGTTCTTATCTCATTTAATCTTTATCTTTTGTTATTTTAGTTATAGGTTTTAGTTTTGATGCATTTTATGTCTCTGTTTTAGATCATTCTTACCTAGCTATTAACTTAATTTCATGAGCTAAATAGCTTTTTGTTTATTTGGTTCATTTTATACCTTTTATCCTATCATACTGTTTTAGCTCCTCAGTTTTTAGCTCCAGTGTTTCCTCATGGGGGCCTACCACACTGAGAGTTGTTCCTGGTCTACTGATGGGGGTGCCATCTCGTGGACAGCTCTGACCTGGGTGGCTGTAGGGCACTGCACTTCGGTGTGGAGCCTCCTGTCTGCCCGGGTCAGGGTGGTCTCTACGGCGGCGCTCCCTGTGGCCGTGGACCGTGGGCCTTCTCAGTGTGGACGGCCCCCTGAGGTGGCTTTTTCCTTGCCTCGGGTCTCGGTGCTCGGCCATGTCTCTTTAGTGATAGCTAGTGTGTGTGTGTGTGTGTATTTATGTATCTATATGTGGGGTGGGAGGGTTGGGTTTTCTCTTTTCTTTTTTGTTTTCTGTTTTGGTTCTTTGTTGTTTTTAACCTCTGTGAGGCACTTTGTGTTACTGTTGTATGAAATGTGCCATATAAATAAAGTTGATTTGATTTGATTTGATCTCGCTGTGGATTACTCCTGTGTAGGACCACCCTCTCCTGGTGAAGGGCTCACCTTATATCACTTTGTTACCAGCACCATCTGGAGTTTATGCTCTGGTTCTACCAGGTGACCCAGTGATCAGAATCAGAATCAGCTTTATTCGCCAAGTGCGTGTGTACATACAAGGAATTTGACTCAGGTAGACTTGCTCTCAATGTACCAGAACTGACATAAGTACACAAAATTTAGTCAAGAGGTGGAATATACAGAAATATACAATATACAAAAAATATAAAAATATATACAATACACAAGGATGCAGTGTTGTTGACCTGCCACTCTGTGACTGTTAGGAGTTCATCAGAGCGACAGCTTGGGGGAAGAGACTGTCTTTCTGACAGGTGGTTTTGGCGAACAGTGCTCTGTAGGGCCTACCGGACGGGAGGAGTTTAAACAGTTTGTGTCTGGGGTGTGAGGAGTCTGCACTGATGTTTCCTGACCCTTGACCTGTACAGGTCCGCCAGATCCTTCTTTGAGTAGGTTGGATATGTGAAGAGCTATTGTCAGGGTTTAGCTTTACAAGGTCAACATAAAACTTAATAAACAACAGAGTGATCTGGCAAATGGCAACAGTCTCCTATTAAATCAAAACATGCAGCATTTTGAGCCATTTCAGTTGACAATAAAACTTTAAACTCAAAACAATTTTCCAAACAGTCAAAAGGGGTAATTATATAATCAACAATCGCCTTACCCTTTGTGGATACTGATGTGAAATTATCATCCAATGGGGAGATTCTACCATTGATCAAACACATTTTAGAGTCCCTTAAAAATTCAAGCAATGATTCACCATGCTTATTCACATAATCATCCAGAGCGATTCGTGGTGGAATGCTATCAATATCAGAAATGAAATCATTTAGTCCTCCTATTTGAGCATTCAAGTCTTGACAAACATAGATAGCATCCATTTCTGTGTATGAATAAACTTGGCTTAACAAATGACAAAAAATAAGGATGCATCTCTACCCTAAGGGGATAATTCTGGAGGTAAGTAACATGAAAATATAGCAAAACAGTATTCAGATGTCCTATGTCCAAAAGACAGCCCAATAATGCGATCCATAGATTTGTCAATTATTTCAATTTTATATTCAGAAAATAATGATGATCTTACAAAAATCCCCACACCACCCGACACTCTGGGAACTCTCAGATGTGTTATTCTATTATTTCCAAACCATACATATTTGTCAATGTCAATGATGTCATCTCCTCGCAGGTGGGTTTCATTCAAAGAAATAATGTCTGCGTATAGTGACTGTAGGATAGCTGCTCTAAGTTCATGATTATTGACTGTCCACCCATTTAGGTTCCAGTGTGCAAGTGAAATTGTGTCACGTAACTGTTTAGTACTCGCCAACTCCAGGGATCTTCAATAGCCCCCCCTCTGACTCGGGGATCTCCTCTCTCCCCCTCTCCTATTTCCCACTGATGCGTCATCATCTCTCTTTACAAGCCTGCCGTTCCCCATTACGAAGTAATCCTTTCCTTGCGGTAGTTCCTTCAGGATGTTTTTAAAGTTTATTTCAATCAAGTGCTCAGTGTGGGATTTGGCAGATTTCACATATACCCTTTCATAGGGAGATTGCTCTCTCAATTTTTGCTTCAATCTCAGGATTGCGACTTCTTCCTCTGCTGATTTACATTCCACCCTAACAGCAGCTGATGCGTCTCCTCTTTTTTTCATCCTCTCCGCCTCCTTTGCCAGGATGTCACTGCCAAGACCCTCGGAGAACATCAGATTAATTTTCTCTAGTATGTTCTCGTTAATTTCTTGGTGCAGGCCATAAACTCTGAGAGACACTGCAGAATCAAACCGTGGTGGGTGTTTTCCCCCTCGTATCTTCTGCTCCAATGCCTCCATGCGCGCTTGCAGGTGACCAATGTCCAAGTCCAGTCCCTCTTTCATTTCTTTCCAGCATCTCTCCATTTCCAACATTAACAGCTTCTGGTTTTCAGTCATCATCTTGTCCAGTGATTTCTCCAGACTGTCGACTTTATTATTAAGCTTATCTTCAGGTCATCAATTTTGCAGTTTACTTTTTTTTAATTCTGCCAATAGCTGCACATTCGCCATTTTACCAGTTGTATTGATCTTTTTCCGTAAACCTCCCAACATTCGACACAGCTGGTGGCTGATTTGTTTGCCTATGGCTGAGACGTTTCAGACAATTTCAACTTTTCTTCTTTTCCCTCTAGGATCAATTCCAGGAGATAAAGCACACTTGAGTCAATTTCTCAGTGTAAGTGGAGTATATACTTCGAATAAAGTCCTTTAAACTCCTTATTTTAACTTTTCTTATCAGCATCGGCGTGTCAGCACCGGAAACTGTATGAGAAACTGTACCGAGAAACCTGAAGGTGCCCACAGTAGACACTGTGCTGTTGAGGATGGTGAGGAGGGGCAGTGTTGGGGGGCTTCTACTGAAGTCCACTGTCATCTCCACAGTCTTGAGCTGGTTCAGCTCCAGGTGGTTCTGACCGCACCAGAGGACCAGCTGCTCCACCTCCTGTCTGTATGCAGACTCATCACAGTCCCAGATTAGACTGATAACCGTGGTGTCATCTGCAAACTTCAGGAGTTTCTCAGAAGGGTCCCCTGAGGTGCAGTCATTGGTGTACAGGGAGAAGAGCAGTGGGAAGAGGACACACCCCCGGGGGGCACCAGTGCTTATGGACCAGGAGCTGGATGTGTTGAGCCCCAGCCTCACACACTGCCTCATGTCAGTCAAGAAGCTGGTAATCCACTGAAAGCTGGAGGCAGGCACTGTGAGCCGGATAAGCTTCTTGTGGAGTATTTCAGGGATGGTGGTGTTGAAAGCTGAGCTGAAGCCCACAAACAGGATCCTTGCGTAAGTCCCTAAGGAGTCAAGGTGGTGCAGGATGTAGTGCAGTCCCATGTTGACTGCATCATCCGCTGACCTGTTTGCTTGGTAGGCAAACTGCAGGGGGTCCAGCAGCGGGCCTGTGATGTCCCTCAGGTGGCGCAGCAGCCGTCTTTCAAAGGATTTCATGATGTCAGGGCGACAGGCCTGTAGTCATTTAATCCTGTGATGGAGGGCTTCTTGGGGACTGGGATGATGGTGGAGCGTTTGAAGTAGGAGGGTACTTCACACAGCTCCAGCGATCGGTTGAAGACCCCAGCTGGTCAGCGCAGACTCTCAGGCAGGAGTTAGACACACCATCAGATCCTGGAGCCTTCCTGGTTTTCTGTCTCTGGAAGAGCCGACACACATCTTCTTCACAGACCTTTAGTGCAGGTGGGGGGTTAGAGGAGAGGGGGGAGGGTGGAGCTGGGGGTACAGGTAATCCCTTTGTGTGGTTGAGAGGTGTGAAAACGGCCTTTTCAAACCTGCAGTAGAAGCAGTTCAGGTCGTCTGCTCGTTGGAGGTTTTCCACCGGGTGAAGGGGGTGGTCTCCTGTAGTTGGTAATGTCCTGCAGACCTCTCCAAACTGGGTCATTGACTGAGAAGCTATTTTTTTAGCTTCTCATTGTAGTAGGCTGACCAAACGTCCTCTTTTGCCCGGACATGTCCACTTTTCATGTCCCGTCCGGGGCGTCTGGGGGTTTTTTATAAACTGATGATAATGTCCGGTTTTCCGTGTGTTTGTGTGTGTGTTTGTTAGAGTGCGGCACAGGCATTATATTTCTGTCCTTCCCAAACCGAGCCCGACATTATTTAATGACCAAAGCACTGAGTTTGTGTCACACAGTTGTCATGGTTACAGGCTATTTAACAGGCCGGGCGTGCGCCGTGGGTGCTCAGCTGCGGAGAGGTAGACCTCCGTGTTTGAGACGGGAGCGGGAGGTGGGAGGTCCGACGCTTCTAGCAAGAGGAGAGGGAGAAATCAAACAAAATAAGATAAAATAGGAAAAACCTGTCTCCCTCTTTTATTGTCAGCGTTTAATCAAGACGGAGGCGGGCTGCTGGAGGTCCGAGACTTCCAGCAAGGGCAGAAACAAACAGCCAATGTGTGTCTGTGTGTGTTATGTTCAGGTGTTGTCACGTAAATAACAGTGCCCAAGCAATAAACAGGACAGACAATAGGATTTTATTTATTTTTACACTATATTTTCACTGAAAGCTGACCGAATCCGACCCGAGCCCGAATACAATTTATAGCTACATTTTTGACCAAACCCGGCCCGACCCGCCGGGTACCGTCGGGCTGGGATCGCCACACTCTAGTGTGTGTATGTGTCCCCTATTGGGGCCTATCTGAATTTCTGTCTTTGAGAGATATTATTTTGTAATATAACTGAATTTTCTAAACATTCATTCATTCAACTTCTAACCGCTTCATCCTCTTGAGGGTCACAGGAGGGGCTGGAGCCTATCCCAGCTGACATCGGGCGAGAGGCAGGGTTCACCCTGGACAGATCGCCAGACTATCCCAGGGTTGACACATAGAGACAGACAACCATTCACACTCACATTCACACCTACGGACAATTTAGAGTTATCAATTAACCTAGTCCCCAATCTGCATGTCTTTGGACTGTGGGAGGAAGCCGGAGTGCCTGGAGAGAGTGCCCTTACTCCTGTAGGCCTCCTTGGCCTGGTGCAGCCGCCTGAGTTTGGGTGTGAACCAGGGTTTGTTGTTGTATATACAGAAGGTCTTGGTCTGCACACACATATCCTCACAAAAACTGATGTAAGATGTCACAGTGTCAGTCAGTTTGTTTAGGTCTGTGGCTGCAGCTTAAAAAAAAAAACTCAGTGCAGTCAAAGCAGGCCTGTAGCTCCAGCTTTGACTCCTCAGTCCACTTCCTTAACTTCCCACCAGCTTACAAGTTTTTAATTTCTGCCTGTAGATCGGGATGAGATGGAGCAGACAGTGATCAGAGAGCCCCAAAGCTGCATGGGGGACAGAGCGATAAGCGTCCTTTCAAACTGTGTAGCAGTGGTCCAGTGTGTTAGAGTCCCTGGTGGGGCATTTTATGTGCTATTGTATCTGGGAAGTTTTGTGAGAGAGGTTTGCTTTGTTAAAATCCCCTAGGATGATGGGCAGGGAGTCTGGATGTTTTTTCTCCACGTCTGTCACCTGGACAGCCAGGTGTTGTAACACCTCCGTTACACATGCCTGAGGTGGAATGTAAACACCGCCCGGAACAAACGAGGAAAAAGGAGGAATAAAACGGTTAATGATGAGTCTCTAAGTGAGGGCTGCATGACTTCTTCAACACTGTGACATCTATACACCAACCTTCATTTATGTAGAGGCACATTCCGAAATGTTGTGAATTAGATATGTGTAAAATAAAGACAGATATGACCCTGTCATGTTTTATATATGAAGAGCGCACGTGAACACAGGAACAAACATGTTTTTGACTGGTGTGCACACATGAAGAACACGAGTTAGGAAACTAAATACAAACAGAACTCAATTCTGACATCATGACATCATGTGATAAGATAAGATAAGATAAGATAAGATAAGATAAGATAAGATACACCTTTATTGATCCCACAATTGAGAAATTCCAATGTTACAGCAATCAAGGGGAAAGAGTCAAATTAAAGATTTCAATATTTAAAAACATAAAAAACTAGGCATGCAGAAAAAAGTACAAAAGATACAAGAAACAGCAATAAATAATAACAACAATAATAATAATAATGAGCAGTGGATGAAAATGATATATGAAAAATGCAGGTGAAAATGAAAAGTGAAAAATGAATAATGATGTGAACAGACAAATCAAGTGTACTCTGTACTGTGTTTTATAATGTGTTTGTTTTATGGCTTTAATTCTTTTTATCACTGTGTGTTATATGTGTTGTATGTCCACAGCTGCCCCTGACCAAATTGGGGCCCTAAGCGAAATTTTTTTTGGAGCCCCCCAAATTCACCAACAGATGACACCATTTACCTCCATAAAACTAGTCAAATATTATATTTGAAGTATAATATTATTATATTAACAACATATATTGATAGGCTATAAACTTTAGCCAATATATTGGCTAAAGTTTATAGCCTATCAATATATACGACCACCAACTGGTCATTTTACCACTGCTTTTCATCAGAGGTGAATGCATAGGGTGTTAACAAGACAGTCAATAAATGTTAATCAGGGCCGCTGGGGAAAAAAAATTCTCCAGTCTAGACAGAGACTAGAGACAGAGTCCTATCTAATGAGTAGCAGCTTAGGTGTTTGTGCCACAAAGTTTTCTTTCAACAACATACCCACCTTCAAGTGAAGCACGAGCTTCCTCTTGTTTTGCCTTTTTTTTCCTCTTGCTCGCTCCTGACTCGTGATGTCTTTTGGACAACATGTCGACAACTCTTCACCTACTGCAGCTCTGCAAGTGCCTGCCGGTGCACCCCTCTGATTGGTCAGATGTTGAGTGCTGTCAATCATTGCAGCGACGCATGCACGGTCAGATTACAGGTCTCTTTTCTCCTTCCTCGAGCTGATTCTATGCGCGCCTCACGGTAGTGCATATGCGCATCCATTGTGCATATATGCAAATGCGTCCCCTCGCACAAAATGTGGCCCCCCCATGGAAGATGAGGCCTACGCACAGCGTGTGTTCTGCGTTTAGGGAGGGGCGGCCCTGTGTATGTCATTGTAAAGCGCTGAGTCACTGTTAAAGTGTCAACAAATAAGGTGTATTAATATTTTTGTCCTGTGTTCATTGGCTCTCAGTTACAATCAGGGAATTCCTTCTCACGTGCAATCAATCAGTTGATGGGTGGGTATAAAACGCAGCAATGACGGTATGTCAAGACGCACGATGGCTTATTTGGCACTGTTAGAGGATGTGGTGGATGGGAGACTCTGGAGAGAGCGGATATTCAGGAACCAGCAAGACCTACTGGCCAGCGATGATGAGTGGCTTATGAGCCGGTTTCGACTGCTGCGTGTGGTGCTGCTGGATCTCTGCGCTGTGTTGGGCCCAGCGTTACAAAGAAGCACTCACAGGAACCAAGCTGTGCCGGTCCCCCTTCAAGTGCTGACAACACGACAACACAAGGTTTCTGACCACCACCACCTTTCAGAGGGAACTGGCTGACAGGTCAGGGGTATCACTGCCAACCTTTAGCCGTGTTATGCCAGATGTGTTAGAAGGTATCACTGGTTTGTCACAGCGGTGCATAAAGTTTCCTCACACGGTGAACAGGCAAAAAAAAAAAAAAAAAGGCGCAGTGTAATCGGTGCTATTGTCTGCACTCATGTTTCAGGGCGCCCTATGATAATGAATTTCGCAAACATTTTCATTCTCTAAATGTTCCGATACTATGTGATGCGTGATGTGTCATCACATGATTCCTTCATACTGAGACACAGCAGTGTGGGGCGCCTACTGGACACTGGAGCTGTGCATGATGTCTGGCTTCTCAGGGATAATTAGACTGTTATTTATTCAGAATTTCATTATCATGTTTCTCTACTGCAGGGTCTAATCCATCTACTAATACTGCAGGTCATAGTGGGTATCCTCTCAAACCCTTTCCCCAACCCACAGAGTGGCATGCCATGGCCAGGAGAAGCTGTCCTCGAGCCCTATCCCCAGGCATTTAAGCCAAATGCTGCTGCTGTGCGCCAGCATCTAGATGTCATGCGTCGCTTAACACAAGAAGTATGTTAAGAAAATCAGATTGTCAAACAGGGCTATGGCACAGGAAGTAAAAAGGAGGTGAAGATCCACACGGTATTGTCCATTTAGTGATTTATTTCAGATGGAGAAACTGTCTGATGAGCAGTCAGCTCCAAAGGTAGCTCAGTTTTCTGTCTAAATTCATCACTGCAGATGGGAGTTGCACTTTCTCGTGTGCCCGTTCTGCCACTGTTTGGACTAAAGAATAATGAATCCTTGGGTGCATGGTGTTTTGTCTGAGTGAATTTGGTAAATGATAAAAATAAATGTGTGAAAAGGAAATGAATCATACAAATATAAGGAAAACTGATCTACTGGGCAAAGTTTGCTACTGCAGGAAGTCATTTAGATGAAAACCATAAAGAAACACAGAGAAAAATTAAACAAACATAATTTATTGACCAACAGTTTCAGTGTACACTTTATGTCAGACAATACTGCCTTTATCTCCCGTAACTCCCTGACAACCTGGTTAACTGACTGTATGGTTTCTCTGTGGATCTGCAAGACCGAGACTGTGACGACACATCTGCTGCTGCTGGATGGCTGAGGCGCACGAGGTACATGGGAGACGCTGGGAGCACTCTGCTGGGCTGCATCACCAACCTCACTGGAACACCCAGGGACTACAAGAGAAAAGGATTTTGGATAAAGTTAGTTGTTTTGGATCACGTCTACATTGTGTTTGTACATGAGTGTTTTAACACAGCTTCAGTGCACGTGCTTTACTCAGCCACATCTGTGTCCCCCTCCGCCTCTGTGACCGCTCAGGAGGGATTCACCGATGATCCCGGCCAGTTTCTCATCAAGGGGTGTGAACTCTGGTGTCCCCTTTCCCCTATCGGTGGTGCACACACTCTGCCTGTGTGAGGCGGTGCGCTTTTTGGCCTCCACCTTCATATCGGACCACTGCTTCTTCTTGACTTGTGACAAAGTCTGAGGCAGCAGCATTTACAGCATCTGCCACCAGCTGCAGTTTGAGCCTCAGTCACGCCCATTTATAGGCACCTGTGGGCGGGGCCAGACGCTCGCTCACCTGTGCCATATTTTGAGTTGATTGTGATTTATAAAGGGCAACATGTGTGGGACATGTGTGGGACATGTGTGCGCACTGTGTTATGAATCAGGATATTTTTGTATGTAAACACTTTCTGTGCTTTGTCAGGTGATCAGGTTACCAGGTGACTGAAGGTGTGGTTATGAATCTAAGGTTAGGTGGCTATACTCAGTCGGAGCTG
Source organism: Epinephelus lanceolatus (assembly GCF_041903045.1). NCBI lineage: Eukaryota > Metazoa > Chordata > Actinopteri > Perciformes > Serranidae > Epinephelus > Epinephelus lanceolatus. The sequence continues at coordinate 138,206 of NC_135739.1, forward strand.
TGGTCATTGTGGTGGCGTCCGCCAGTGTCGTAGCATCCGTACGGTGGTGGAGGTGTTCTGGGTCAGCAGGTGAGTAACCTGGTCCAGATTGAGGCAGGCCACCTTTTCTCCGTTCACCTCCAGGATCTCATCTCCCACCGCCAGCAAGCCGGCGTACAACTTCTCAGTACTGCTGTCCACCATGTCGTCCACGTACACACCTGCAGTACACACAGTACTTTGAACACAGTACTACATTGCAGCATTAATACTCTGTTAATGCAGTCGTCCTCTGATGATTGGTAGTATTGGTATTTACAGTAGTACTGTAGTATTAGTACCAGAGTCAGGACGTCCTCTTCCTCTGCTGATGATGAATCCGAACGTTCGGCTCTTCGGTCGACTGATTTCCAACAGAAACGTTCCATCAGAATAAACCTGAAGAACTCGTCCGACAGAACGGACAGAAGAGGGACGTCCAACGTCCTCTATACTGAGACAACGCTGCAGGAACCTGAGAGAAAGACAGTGAGGACAGAATGAATAAGTGACAGGAAGACAGACAGTGAGGACAGAATGAATATGTGACAGGAGGACAGACAGTGAGGACAGAATGAATATGTGACAGGAGGACAGACAGTGAGGACAGAATGAAGAACAGACAGGACAGACAGGAGGACAGAATGAAGAACAGACAGTGTTAGGGTTAGGACTCGTTAGGATTTTAACGATTCTGATTCCTTACCGATTCCTTCTTAACGGCCCGATTACTTACCGATTCCTCTTACCAATTCCTACATTATATTCATTATACTTGCTATACTTAAACAAGTATATAATAAACACAAATGCAATCATACAAATACAAAAACTTTATTCTAACTGTTGCACAGTACAATTAGATGAAAATACACATTTGTGTGTGGTGTGTATTTCAGATTTAGAGCTTGTATCATCTCCCTGAGAATATATAACAACAAAAAGTGATTCTCTGATTTCTACAGTAACACTATTAAAATTAACCACAACAATGTAATAAAAAATACTGGGCACTGTTATTTACGTGACAACACCTGAACAGAACACACACACACACACATTGGCTGTTTGTTTCTACCGCTCGCCTCGCTGGAAGCGTCGGACCTCCAGCCGCCTGCTCCCGCCGCCCGCTCCCACCGCCCGCTCCCGCCTTGATTAAACGCTGAAAATTAAATAAAAGAGGGAGACAGGTGTCTCCTATTTTATCTTATTTTGTTATATTTCTCCCTCTCCCCTCACTGGAAGCATCGGACCTCCCGCCACCCGCTCCCGTCTCAAACATGGAGGTCTCCCTCTCTGCTGAGCACCCACGGTGCACGCCCGGCCTGTTAAATAGTCTGTAACCATGACAATTGTGTGACACAAACTCAGTGCTTTAGTCATTAAATAATGTCGGGCTCGGGACGTTTTTTTTTTTTTTACAATCTAGGAGCCGTTTGCAGGAACTGTTACTCCAAATGTGATGGAACCGGATCCGGATCCCAACCCTAGACAGTGAGGACAGAAGAGGGACGTCCAACGTCCTCTATACTGAAACAACGCTGCAGGAACCTGAGAGAAAGACAGTGAGGACAGAATGAATAAGTGACAGGAGGACAGACAGTGAGGACAGAATGAAGAACAGACAGGACAGACAGGAGGACAGACAGTGAGGACAGAATGAAGAACAGGCAGGACAGACAGGAGGACAGACAGTGAGGACAGACAGGAGGACAGATCATGATGTGTTACTGTTCAGCAGATGGTCTATAGTCAGCTGATCGATCCGTCTTCTTCTTCTGCTCCGAAACAAAATTCTGAACTGATGACGACTTCCTGAACTGAAGGAAGGGCGACCCCTGGTGGACAGACAGGAGAAACACAGGTCAGAGAGGAAGGAGAAGGAGGAGGAGGAGGAGGAGAAGGTGAAGAGGAAGAAGAGGACAGAGAAGGAGGAGAGAATGAAGAAGGAGGAGGAGGAGCTCACCACACTGAGTGACTGAACAGACGGTGTTTTCTTCAGAAGGCTGGAGGACATCCTGGGACCTAAGGGTGCGGGGTCAGAGACAGAGGGGCGGGGCCTTGAGTTGAGGCGGTCCAGGCTGGCGGTTCGAGTCCTGCTCAGTGAGACGTTGGACAAAAGACGACGTAGAGACAGACGGGAGGGCTGGTCTCTGCTGAGTACACTGAAGGACACAGAGAATATTTCTGATCCGATCAATATGTCTGGTATCAGTCAGGTGATCCATCCATCAGCTGATGACCTCAGGTGACCTCACATACCAGTGACCCATCTCCACCCCCTCCACGCACACACATACACACACACACACAGATGCTGACTGACGATGCAACATTGGCTGACACCAGAGACACCAGAGACAGACGTCCGACTGATGTCCAACATTCAGTCAATGTCTGTCCTTCATGTGGATGACACGTGATGAAGGACAGGAAGATGATGGTGAGAATGCAGTGTTGTGTTTCTGTCTCATGGACAGGAGGGATTATTACACCCTGTAATGGACTCAGGTTCCCATAATATTCCATCAATCTGCCAGGGACTGCAGATGAAAATTAGCCTGTATGGCTAAATCTGGCACATTTACGTGACTTAAGTGATCATGTTAATTAATGTGCACTGTCCCTTCTTAAATAAAATAAACATAAACGTAAACATAAACATAATGCAACAGGAAAAGTAGTGAATAAGTGATGGTCACTCACCAAGCAACATATCCCATCATGCATTTGCCAAAGGAACAGAAAGACTGTATGGGACAGACACAGAGACAGACAGCAGCTGGGGAACAACCTGCTGGTCACCTGAGATCATCTGAGGTCACCTGAGATCACCTGAGGTCACCTGAGGTCAACTGAGATCACCTGAGGTCACCTGATATCACCTGAGATCACCTGAGTTCACCTGAGATCACCTGAGGTTACCTGAGATCACCTGGGGTTACCTGAGATCACCTGAGATCATCTGAGGTCACCTGGGGTTACCTGAGATCACCTGAGGTCACCTGATATCACCTGAGGTTACCTGATATCACCTGAGGTCACCTGAGTTCACCTAAGATCACCTGAGGTCACCTGATATCACCTGAGGTTACCTGAGATTACCTGAGGTTACCTGAGATCACCTGAGGTTACCTGAGATCACCTGAGGTCACCTGGGGTTACCTGACATCACCTGAGGTCAACTGAGTTTACCTGAGATAACCTGAGGTCAAGTGAGTTTACCTGATATCACCTGAGATCACCTGCGGTTACCTGAGATCAACTGAGGTCACCTTATATCACCTTATATCACCTGAGGTCACCAGGGGTCAACTGAGTTTACCTGAGGTCACCTGAGATCACCTGAGGTCACCTGGGGTTACCTGAGATCACCTGAGGTTACCTGAAGTCACCTGAGATCACCTGAGGTCACCTGAGGTCACCTGAGATCACCTGAGGTCAACTGAGTTTACCTGAGGTCACCTGAGGTCACATTATATCACCTTATATCACCTGAGGTCACCTGATATCACCTGAGGTCACCTGGGGTTACCTGAGATCACCTGAGGTTATCTGAAGTCACCTGAGATCACCTGCGGTCACTTCAGATCACCTTATATCACCTTATATCACCTGAGGTCACCTGATATCATCTGAGATTACCTGAGATCACCTGAGGTCACCTGATATCATCTGAGGTCAGTTTAAATAAATCTGATCTAACAGTGACTGTACAGAGGAGGCTAATGATGCTAAGCTAATGATGCTAAGCCAACGTTGTTCTAACATGGGCTGCTGACAGCTCTGATCCGTGACATAATGTCATGACATCATACATTAAACTCAGTTTATCACATGACTTTAACAGGAAATGACATCATCAGTAGGACAGGTTGATGTCTGCGGCTCTCTTTCTGTTTGTCTGTGTGTCTGTCTGTCTGTCTGTGTATCAATCAATTCAATCAATCAATCAATTTTATTTATAAAGCCCAATATCACAAATCACAATTTGCCTCACAGGGCAAGGACCCTAGGACCCTTAGGACCCTCACAGCTGATCAGGAAAAACTCCCCAAAAAAACCCTTTAACAGGGAAAAATGGAGACACTGTCTCTCTGTCTGTCCTCCTCTCTGTCCTTCTGTCTGTCTCCTGTCTTTGTGTCCTCCTGTCTGTCTGTCTGCCTGTCTCTCCTCCTGTCTGTCTTCAGCAGCAGCAGCGTCACATGAACATGCTCAGTATGACGTCATGTTTTCATCATACATATTCATGTCAGTATTTTGGACGTGTCACCAGCTGACAGTCATGTGACGTCATTAATGGCGCCGCGTGTCTGAAAGTGTTTGTTGCTGTTCCAGGTGAGTTCAGAGTCTAATGTTCTCCACAGAGACATGTCCCCACAGTGAGGACAGAGAAGACTTGTGAAACATCAACAGTCGCAGCCAAAGTACTGTTCCAAGTCCACATCCAGCCAAGTACAGGCCAAATGCCCAGATGTGAACTTGCTCTGCCCGTTCCATTGGGGATGCATCGGGAGGTGACTTGTGTGGACTTTTGACAGCCAGGTATCCCAGAATGCATTTCTCACAGGCCAGCAGCAATGGCAGCAGTCCTTGAGAGTTTGTAAGTAAGTAAGTAAAATGTATTTGTATAGCATTCTCACAGAGAGAACTCACAAAGTGCTTCACAGGATTAAAACACAACCAAGAATACATACATCCAAACATACAGAGACACAGAATGAAACAGCAGCAGCTGTTGCAAAACTAAATCATTTAAGACAAGCTGAAGAATGCCTGCCTATACAGGTAGGTTTTAAGGTGCTTCTTAACAATTTCGAAAGATGCTGTGGCTCTCAAGTTCTGTGTGTGTGGGGGGGGGGGGGGTTCCACAATCTGGGCGCAATGGACTCAAAGGCCCGGTCACCTCTAATTCTGAGCCTAGTGCGAGGAACTGCCAACAGGCCGTGATTGGCAGACCTAAGTGTCCTACTAGGAGCGTATACATGCAGCAGGTCAGACAGATACTCAGGTGCCTGACCATGAAGGGCTCTTTATGTTAAAACAAGGATTTTGAACTGGATCCTAAAGCTGACAGGAAGCCAGTGTAGGGAGGCCAGGACAGGAGTAATGTGGCAGTTTTTGGGTGATTTGGTGAACAGCCTGGCAGCAGCATTCTGCACCAGCTGAAGACGATCTACAGAAGTTTTACTGAGACGCATGAAAAGAGAGTTGCAGTAATCCAGAAGTGATGACACAAAGGCATGAATGATCATTTCCAGTTCAGCATGTGATACAACAGATCTCAGTTTTGCAATGTTTTTAAGCTGGTAAAAGCATGTACCGGTCACTTCACTTCACTTCACTTCAACTTTATTATGTCCCAATATGGGCAAATTGGGTTGCCGCAGGCACAGGCATTATAAACAAATTGCAGAAAGTACATTTGCAAAAAGTACATTTGCATGAGAAACAAAACACACAGATAAATAAAAATAAAAACCTAAGAGCATACGTCAGTCAGACAAGTATTTTTGCATGGGGGTAGGGGTGGGGGACAGAGTTCATAAAGTGCAATTCAAAGTGCTATGTGCGATTTGCATACCAGTTAGAGAGAACCCATGGATCAGGCTAGGTCTCTCCGAGATCTAACGAGATCAGGCGTGATCAGTATCAGTATCAAATTACATCTGTCAATCCAAATAGAAAGAAACCTAGGAGCATACGTCAGTCAGACAAGGTTTTTTTTTTTGTTTTTTTTTTCATGGGGGAGGGGGGGATTGGGGTCAGAGTTCATAAAGTGCAATTCAAAGTGCTATGTGCGATTTGCATACCAGTTAAAGGGAACCTGTAGATTAGGCTAGGTCTCTCCGAGATCTAACGAGATCAGGCGTGATCAGTATCAGTATCAAATCACATCTGTCAATCAATTTCCCATTCTTTCAGACCAGAATGGATAATCCATTTACCACACAGGTAATTAACTATGAGAGATTTAGACAATAATTGTCCTTTGTAAATAAAGTCTGCATCAAGTCAGTTCCACATTTTGTCAGTCAGAGCCAACACTCCCACCCCACAGAGTAAATATACAATAATGCACATACAATATATACAATCATACACACGATCCAAATCCAATTTGTTTGATTAAATTCACAGACACGCCTTTGCAGTTACCTCCTACAGGAGTCGTTTAAGGCTCTGATGGAGACTGGGATGAAGGAATTTTTATATCTGTTTTTTGTGGCAGTTGGAACTCGCAGCCGTTGGCCAGAAGGTAACAGGTTATATTCTGAGCTGAGAGGATGGTCACTATGGGACTGAATGGACACAGCTTTTTTAAGAACCTGCCTGGTAAAAATATGATTCAGACTGGTGAACTGCACTCCTACAATCTTACTTGCCACCTTAAGAATCCTGTCAAGGGCATTTTTCTCTCTGGTCCCCAGATTGCCGTACCAACAAATAATAGAAAAGGATAGAACAGATTCAATAAAAGCAGAATAAAACAGCGACATCAGGGATTTATCAATTTGAAATCTGGCGAGTTTCCTTAAACAGAAAAGACGCTGCTGGCCTTTCTTGCACAGCGCTTCGGTATTACAGTTAAATTTCAGATTATTGTCAATCACAGTGCCTAGATATTTGTAGTTAGATACAATCTCCACAGCCTCACCCTTGACAACGCTGTTCCGGGGAGCAGGGGGGGATCGTCTAAAATCTATGCACATATCTTTTGTTTTTGTGACATTAAGTTGTAGGAATGCATTTTCACACCACAAGATAAAATCATCAACAACAGGACCGTGGCTAGTTTCACTGTCATCAAGGAGGCTGACAATAACTGAATCGTCAGCAAATTTGATGATATATCTGTTTTTGTGGAAGCTGTGACAGTCATTTGTATATAGGATGTATAATAATGGAGATAAAACACATCCTTGGGGGGAGCCGGTAGAAGATATGCGGGCATTTGACAATTTCCCGTTCACCTTTACTCTCTGAGTCCTGTTGATGAGAAAATCAAGAAGCCAGCCGACAATACTTGGATCTAAACTGAAATTGTGAATCAGTTTCTCAACCAACATATGTGGCTGGATAGTATTGAAGGCTGATGAGAAATCAACAAAAAGCAGCCTAGCGTGGTTCCTGTTTCCCTCTAGATGTTTATATAAGAAGTTCATTAAAGTGATGGTAGCGTCTTGAACACCCCTCCCATTTCTATAAGCGAATTGGAGAGGGTCCAGGAGGTGCTCAGTTTTGTCCAGCAGTTCTGCTTTAATCAATTTTTCAAACGATTTCATGACCAAAGAAGTTAAAGCAACAGGCCTGAAATCATTTAAAACTTTGGGGAGACTGCATTTGGCAACAGGAACCACAGTAGACTGCTTCCATAATGCCGGCACTTTCTGCTGTGTGACAGACAAGTTAAAAATGTAGTTAAAAATAGGGCCAAGTTGCTCTGCACAAACTCTCAGCATCTTACTACATATGTGATCAGGTCCTGAGCTTTTCCTAGGTTTGCATGCTTTAAAGCATCTGATTACACTGCGCTCATCAAGGGAGGGAGAGAAAGAGGATGTAGACTGTAAACTGTTCCTGAGTTGAAAATGTTTGTCGCTAAAATCATATGTGTCGAATCTGACAAAAAACTCATTAAAATCCTGTGCCAGTTGAAAATCCGATCTGTAGCCTTGAAGCTCCAAGTTATTTCTACTATTTTCTCCTAAACCTGTAATAGTTTTCATACTTTCCCATACAGAGCCTAAATTATTCATCCTGAGCTGAGTTTCAATTTTATCCTTGTATTTCCTTTTACCAGCCCTGATTTCACGTTTAATTTCCTTTGTCAATTCACGCATTTCAGAGATATTCCCATCTTTGAATGCTCTTCTCTTTTTGTACAGTAATTTTGTCAATACTTTAGACACCCATGGTTTACTATTTGGAAAAACTTTAACAGTTTTCTCTGGTATAACAGTGTTCTCACAGTATGTTATCCAGCTGCTAACAACCTCAGTCAGTTCATCAATATCAGAGCATGACTCTATAAACATGTTCCAATCAGTGCTATCAATGCAACCTTGTAAATTTAGGCAGGCATCATCAGACCAGTCTTTCACGTGGATTTTCTCCACTTTACCTCTCTTAAGCTCTGTGCGGTATGCTGGGATGAGGTGCACACAGTTATGGTCAGACGAGCCCAGGGGTGGGAGGGGAATAGACTTATATGCGCCTTTAACAGAGCAGTAACACAAATCCAAGGTCTTGTTAAGTCTGGTGGGGCAGGTGACACACTGATGGAAGTCCCTCAGAACTTTTGACAGAGAGCAGTGGTTCAAATCACCCAATATGATGTTTGGAGCGTCAGGGGACAAAAGTTGTAGTCTCTGTATTTTCTGACGGATAAGATCACATGCATTACTCTCATTGGCTCTCGGATGAATATACACTAAGGTAATAAATACCTGAGGAAATTCCCGGGGCAGATAGGGAGGCCGTAGTGAGACTGAGAACAGTTCCAGATCAGCAGAACAAAACTTTTCTCTGATTAAAACAGATTTTGTGTTACACCAGCGTTCATTAACATAAAGGCATACCCCCCCGCCCGAGGACTTGCCCGCAGCTGCAGCATCTCTGTCCAGCCGAATTGGTACGCCAAATCCGTCCATTTCCAGGTCCTTGTCCGTGTCTCTATCAGTCAGCCAGGTCTCGGTTAAGGCTAAGATGCAGGCATCTCTGAATTCGTGATTATATCGGACCTGGGCCTGCAACTCGTCGGTTTTATTGCGGAGGGACTGAGCATTTGAGAGGATGATGGAGGGCAAAGGAATGCGAGAGAGGGGCTGTTTTTTCATCCTAAGGCGTACGCCCCCTCTGCTCCCCCGTTTTGTAATCCTTGTTTTACGGTGTGATGGTCCCCCGGGCAGCTCACTGCGTCCTATTAACTGCACCTCATCCCAATTTGGCACCCGAAGATCCGATGGGGGGACATGGACTGTACTCCATTGGAGAAGTAGCTCCCTATTGTACTGAATCCGCGGATGGGAGTCCATAGTATGTAAACCACCAAGACACCAGGCCAGGTGGAATAGCAGCCCTGTCAGGAGAAAGGTGAAGAGATCCATGGTTGATGCGATGTATTTTTAGCCTTCCTGGAGCTGCTAGCCGCTTGACGTCGGTGCGTCCCCACTCCGGTCGAGGAAGCCGGGACGCTGGTATGCCCTGGCGCTTGCGAAGGCGATGTTTAGCCTCACCTGGAGCTGCTAGCCACTTGGCATCGGCGCGTCCCCACTCCGGTCGAGGCAGCCTGGACGCTGGTTAGCTAGTTAGCCCCGGAGCTTGCGATGGCAATGTTTAGCCTCCCTGGAGCTGCTAGCCGCTTGGCGTCGGCGCGTCCCCACTCCGGTCGAGGCAGCCGGGACGCTGGTTAGCCCTGGCGCTTGCGAAGGCGATGTTTGGCCTCCCTGGAGCTGCTAGCCGCTTGGCGTCGGCGCGGTCCCCACTCCGGTCGAGGCAGCCTGGACGCTGGTTAGCTGGTTAGCCCCGGAGCTAGCGAAGGCGATGTTAAGCCTCACTGGAGCTGCTAGCCGCTTGGCATCGGCGCATCCCCACTCCGATCGAGGCAGCCGGGACGCTGGCTAGTTAGCCCTGGAGCTTGCAGATGCAATGTTTTTAGCCTTCCTGGAGCTGCTAGCCGCTTGGCGTCGGCACGTCCTCTCTCCGACTGAGGCAGCTGGGATGCTGGTTAGCCCTGGAGCTTGCAGATGCAATGTTAAGCCTCACTGGAGCTGGCGTCGGCGCGTCCCCACTCCGGTCGAGGCAGCCGGGACACTGGTTAGCCCTGGAGTTTGCAGAGGCGATGTTAAGCCTCACTGGAGCTGGCGTCGGCGCGTCCCCACTCCGGTCGAGGCAGCCGGGACGCTGGTTAGCCCTGGAGCTTGCAGAGGCGATGTTTAGCCTCCCTGGAGCTGCTGTGTTAGCTATGCTAACTAGCCTCGCCGTAGCCAGGCCCCCGAGAGCGTCAACGCGGCTAGACTGTCCTTGAGCAACCGTCCAGTTTTCATGCATAAATAGTGGACTGACTGACTAACACTAGGATGATAAGAACAATAAAGCAAGGGAAACAGGGGAAAAAGAACGGCAATAAATGAAAAACACACAAGACTATGACAAACAACTAACACTGAGCCTAAGCCTGCTGCCGGTCGCTGCACGAGCATGCACCCTGTCGCATCACACGGTCAACACATGGATATGTTTATCAAAGGTCAAAAATAACTCAGGTTAGAGCGGATATTTGAATTCAGGGACCCAATACAGCTCGCCACCTCAGAAGCAGTACAGTCAGGAGTGACAATAAGGACCTCGGTCTTAGCAGCGTTAAGCTGGAGGAAATTGTTGACCATCCAGTCATTAATTGGTCAGGTTGGTCCTGTCAGGATTAAAAGAAAAATACAGCTGAATATCATCTGCATACATATGACATGATACACCCTCAAACCTGCTGATAATGTTTCCAAGAGAAAGCATATACAGAGCAAAAAAAATTGGACCCAACACTGAGCCCTGAGGCACCCCACAAGAAAGGGGGACGGACTTGGACATAAAAGGACCAGATGCTACAGAGAAACTTCTAACAGAGCGGTAGGAGGCAAACCAGTCAAGGGCACTGCCTGAAATGCCAACACAGTTACTGAGCCTGTCTAACAGGATGTGGTGATCCACGGTATCAAAGGCTGCGCTAAGGTCAAGCAGCACTAGGGTGGTACATTTACCAGTGTCAGAGGCCATCATGATGTCATTAGACACTCTAAGAAGTGCTGTCTCAGTGGAATGCTTCTGACGGTAACCAGACTGAAATTTGTCATAAATACAATGCTTATTTAGGGCAGGCACTAGTTGGTTAGCAATGACTTTTTCTAAAATCTTTGAAATAAAAAGCAATTTAGAAATTGGCCTAAAGTTGCTAAATAATGAAGGGTCCAGATTGGGCTTTTTAAGAAGCGGCTGGACAACCGCCTGTTTAAAATAGGAGGGGAAGCAGCCAGAGACCAGTGAGCAATTACATGGGCAAGACGTGGGCCCACAGACATGGGCAAGATGTCTAACGGGCTGGGGGAGATCTTCATACTGCTCACTAGCTTAGTTAAATCTTGTTGGGAGACGGGCAAGAAACGATCCAGTACTGGCTGCCGTAAAGGAGGAGCAGGGAGAGGAGCAGAAGAGGGGGTAATACTTGCTCTAACACTAGCAACTTTGTTGACAAAAAATGACAGAAAATAGTTACAGTCACTAACAGAGAAGACGGGCACCACAGGGGGCTGGGAACAAACAAGATTATTTATAGTGTCAAAAATAACTTTGGGATTTCACTTATTAGAGGAAATGAGGTCAGCAAAATAAGAGGCCCGAGCAGCTTTAACCATTAAGTTATACTCCATTAAGAGTTCTTTCAAATAAATACGATGGACCTGAAGCTTTGTAGACTTCCACAGGCACTCGATATGGCAACATTTGCATTTAAAACAATGAATGTCATCATTAATCGAGGGGGTAGAATAACAGTAGCGACTGTACAGGATTTCAGAGGAGCAATCTCGTCTAAAATAACGGAGCAATGTGAGTTAAAAGTGTGAACTAGAGAATTAGCATCACTCTGTTCACCAAAAAGCTGGCCTATGCTGTTGTTAAAAACAGAAGAGAATTTCTCGGCAGACAGGTCATTTAACATACGTGAACACATAACACGCTTTCTGAGTGTATAACCAGTGTTAAAAGACACATTAAAGAGAATGCATTCGTGATCAGTCACAAGCAGCTCCTCAGAGCTGATAATGTCTAATTTTAATCCATGCGTGAAAACCAAGTCCAGAGTGTTGCCCTTAATGTGTGCTGGACTGCTGACATGTTGGGTAAAATTGAAAGAATCAGTGACTTTTAAAAAGTTCACTGCAAAGGTGTTTGTGGTGTCATTTACGGCCACCTTAAAATCACCAAGAAGGAGGATTTTCTCAAATTTAATTATGGAGGCTAAGAAGTCACTGAATTCGGATAAAAAAGAGCCATTAACACCAGGAGGGCGATAAATTAAAACACAATAAAATGGGTTAGCACGCCCAACTTTAGTCACTAAGAGTTCAAATGAGGTAAAAGTTCCACAGCTCACTCTCCAGGAGGTAGGAGGCTATCTCTGTAAATAGCATATTGTAGCGACCCTGGGGCAGTGGTGAGTGTGAATGAGTGGAGTCAGCTGTCAGTCAGTTTTGGAGCAGAGAGGCGGAGGGCGTCCCCGCTGGGTACTGTAAGTGAGTATGTGTGTATGTGTGTAGTGTGTGTGTTACGCCAGAAGAGTCAGAGGACGGAGTCTTTTACGTGCTACCCCCTGGAGTGTTACCGGAGTTTTTGGAGTGCTCAAATAAATGGGCCTTTTTCCCGAACGCAAGAACAGGATGTCGTGCAACACCCTGTACAACTTTCATAGGCTGCCTTTGTCGGACGGCGAGATGCTGAAGTTGTGGCTAGTTGTGCTACAAATGGATTATAACACTCCTCTCCAGACACTGCGCCTTGCAGACCATCGGGTCTGCAGTGCTCACTTCTCCCAAGATGACTACTGCCAGCCGAAGAAGAGAAGACATTCAATCCCGAAACACCTCTTCCTCAAGAAAACGGCTGTCCCACGAGTAGAGAGAGCTACAGACACAGTGGAGCAAAGCTCGTGACATCACACAGCCCAGAGGTAAGGGAAAGGCTAGTATGCTATTTACAGAGATAGCACTGGCGATCTGAACCGGTCAGTGGCGAAAAAAAGCACTTTTAATGCGCAAACCTATACAGGACGCATTTGCCCCCATTACCATTTTAGCTCGTTTCACGGCTCCCGGCTGCATCCGCCTCCCTCAATACTGAACCAATTTTAGAACGAGTTGTACCTATGAATCATACGCACACATACACATGGGGTTGAAAAATACCGAAGTTATCCTTCAATGGACTTGGATTGTGCTGAGGTGGTAGTGGGTGCAGGTGCTAGTGGCTGCAGGTGCCATGGGTCCGCCCCTGCCCGACTACGTCTTGCTAAAGGGAAGACAAGTCTCAACTGACATTGGGACTCTGGGAAAACAGGCCTGAGACATGACAGCCTCACACCAGAGTTGGCTGGAAAAAGTTGTATTGGTGTCATGGGCCTGCAGGGGGGACTAGAGGGAGTGTTAGGAGGAACTGTTTCAGTGACCACTGAGGAAGAGGCTGGGGAGGGGGAGTGTGGTGTAAACAGTCAATCGGTAAGAGCTGTGGACTGGACAGCTAGCAGTGTGAGGTCAATGTTCTGAGGCAGAAGACGGGATCCTATATGGTTTAGATGAAGGCGGTCTCGTTTGTACTTCTGGTGGTCGAACTTGTCAAGTCGGAACTCCCAGGTGCGCAAGTCCGAACTTGATATTGAGAAAGGTCTTCAGTCTGAGGTCATACTCACCGTTCAGGAAGTGACATATCGTCTCTGTGAAGCTCTGCTCTCATTGGCTGTCTGTCCTGTCCATAACCAGCGCTGTCTGAGGTGGGTGGGGCTTGGCTCTCAGCTGTAAGTCAATCAGAGGACAAATGACATCATCAATAATCTGATCGTTTGACTCCAGAGTGAATCGAGGACCTGAGACATCTGTCCCCACTGACTGGAGACATGTCAGAGAGACACGTCAGAGTGAGGTCAGAGAGACACATCAGAGACACGTCAGAGACACGTCAGAAAGACACATCAGAGACATGTCAGAAAGACACATCAGGGAAACACGTCAGAAAGACACATCAGAGAGACGTCAGAGAGACACATCAGAGAGACACATCCGAGACACGTCAGAGAGACACATCAGAGAGACGTCGGAAAGACACATTAGAGACACGTCAGAGAGACACATCAGAGAAACGTCAGAGAGACACATCAGAGACACATCAGAGACACGTCAGAGAGACACATCAGAGAGATACATCAGAGACACGTCAGAGAGACACATCAGAGACAAGTCAGAGAGACACATCAGAGACACGTCATAGACATGTCAGAGAGACACATCAGAGAGACATCAGAGACATGTCAGAGAGAAACATCAGAGAGACGTCAGAAAGACACATCAGAGACATGTCAGAGAGACACATCAGAGAGACGTCAGAGACACATCAGAGAGACACATCAGAGACACGTCAGAGAGACACATATCAGAGACACACATCAAAGACACGTCAGAGACACGTCAGAGAGATACATCATAGACACATCAGAGAGACATCACATACACATCAGAGAGACACATCAGAGACACGTCAGAGAGATACATCAGAGAGACGTCAGTGACACGACAGAGAGACACATCATAGACACATCAGAGAGACATCACATACACATCAGAGAGACACATCAGAGACACGTCAGAGAGACACATCAGAGAGACACGTCAGAGAGACACATCAGAGACACGTCAGAGAGACACCTCAGAGAAACACATCAGAGAGACACGTCAGAGACACATCAGAGACATGTCAAAGAGACACATCAGAGACACATCAGAGAGACACATCAGAGACACGTGAGAGAGACACGTCAGAGAGACACCTCAGAGAAACACATCAGAGAGACACGTCAGAGACACATCAGAGACATGTCAAAGAGACACATCAGAGACACATCAGAGAGACACATCAGAGACACGTGAGAGAGACACGTCAGAGAGACACCTCAGAGAAACACATCAGAGAGACACATCAGAGACACGTGAGAGAGACACATCAGAAACACGTCAGAGACACGTCAGGGAAACACGTTAAACAGATGACAGAGAGACACATCAGAGACACATCAGAGACACATCAGAGAGACACATCAGAGACACATCAGAGACACGTCAGGTAAACACGTTAAACAGATGACAGAGAGACACATCAGAGACACATCAGAGAGACACGTCAGAGACACATCAGAGACACATCAGAGACACATCAGAGAGACACATCAGAGACACATCAGAGACACATCAGAAACACGCCAGAGACACATCAGAAACACATCAGAGACACATCAGGGAAACACGTCAGAGACACGTCAGAAACACGTCAGGGAATCACGTCAGACAGATGACAGAGAGACACATCAGAGACACATCAGGGAAAAACGTCAGAGACACGTCAGAAACACGTCAGGGAATCACGTCAGACAGATGACAGAGAGACACATCAGAGACACATCAGGGAAACACGTCAGGGAATCACGTCAGACAGATGACAGAGAGACACATCAGAGACACATCAGGGAAACACGTCAGAGACACATCAGAAACACGTCAGGGAATCACGTCAGACAGATGACAGAGAGACACATCAGAGACACATCAGGGAAACACGTCAGGGAATCACGTCAGACAGATGACAGAGAGACACATCAGAGACACATCAGGGAAACACGTCAGAGACACATCAGAAACACGTCAGGGAAACATGTCAGACAGATGACAGAGAGACACATCAGAGACACATCAGAAACATGTCAGGGAAACATGTCAGTGAGATGACAGAGAGACACATCAGAGACACATCAGAGAGACACATCAGAGACACATCAGGGAATCACGTCAGACAGATGACAGAGAGACACATCAGAGACACATCAGGGAAACACGTCAGAGACACATCAGAAACACGTCAGGGAATCACGTCAGACAGATGACAGAGAGACACATCAGAGACACATCAGAGACACATCAGGGAAACACGTCAGACAGATGACAGAGAGACACATCAGAGACACGTCAGAGACACATCAGAAACACATCAGAGACACATCAAAGAGACACGTCAGAGACACGTCAGGGGAAACACGTCAGACAGATGACAGAGAGACACCTTAGAGACATATCAGAGGGACACATCAGAGAGACACATCAGAGATACGTCAGAGAGACAAATTAGAGAGACACGTCAGAGACATGTCAGAGAGACACATCAGAGAGACACGTCAGAGACACGTCAGAGAGACACATCAGAGAGACAAATTAGAGAGACACGTCAGAGACACGTCAGAGAGACACGTCAGAGACACGTCAGAGAGACACGTCAGAGATATGTCAGAGAAACGCATCAGAGAGACACATCGGAGACACGGGGGACATGAACAGGGAGGACTCTGATGTGCTGACGTATTGCGGTAAGCGTGTTGTGTCATTTCCGGTGTTTCTGTGACAGCGTCTCTGTGCTGCTCTGGTGAATTCTACTAGCCTGCTTTCTGCTTTCTCACTTCAGTTGCTTTAACATCTACTTCAATTCTTAACCCACACTGGTTCTGTTTAAGCACTTATAGCTCTCCTCCTTTCTACAACTTCCCTGCTAATCTTTTAACTGTTGTTTGCACGTTACTAGCCTTGGTAGCTACATTAGTTTAACAGTTAGCGATGGCTTCTCCTTCTCCTGCTCTTTCTTGCTCGGTGTGCCAAAGGTTTAGCTATGCCTCTGCCTCCTTTAGCGACAGTGGTAATTGTAATAAGTGTAGCTTATTTGCTGCGTTGGAGGCTAGGCTTAGTGAATTAGAAGCGCGGCTCCGCACCATGGAAAATCACTCAGTAGCTGCGGTAGTAAGTGAGCCCCCTGTAGCCGGTGCGGAGCCACATAGCATAGCCTCCGCTAGCAGTCCTCCAGTAACACCTGTTCAGCCGTGAGGTTGGGTAACCGTTCGCCAGAGGCACAGGTACAAGCCGAAGCCCACGGCTCACCACCAGCCTGTTCACGTTTCCAACCACTTTTCCCCACTCAGCGACACACCCGCTGAGGATAAAACTCTGGTTATTGGCCGCTCTATTCTGAGGAACGTGAAGTTAGCAACACCAGTGGCCATAGTCAAATGTATCCCTGCGGCCAGAGCAGGCGACATTGAATCAAATTTAAAACTGCTGGCTAAAGCTAAACGTAGATTTAGAAAGATTGTTATTCACGTTGGCGGCAATGACACCCGGTTACACCAATCGGAGGTCACTAAAATTAATATTGCCTCGGTGTGTGAATATGCAAAAACGATTCTCCCCAATTTCTCTTCAAGAACTGACCGCAGTGATTTTCTTCATCTAAATCTTCATCTAAATCCAATCCCCATCCCAACTAGGCTACTTAAGGAGGTCTTTCCTTTAGTTAACACTCATATATTAGATATGATCAATATATCCTTATTAACAGGCTATGTACCACAGTCTTTTAAGGTAGCTGTAATTAAACCTCTACTAAAAAAGCCCACCCTGGATCCAGAGGTGTTAGCCAACTATAGACCAATATCTAATCTTCTCTTTATGTCAAAGATCCTTGAGAAAGTAGTCGCAGACCAGCTGTGTGATTTTCTCCATGATAATAATTTATTTGAGGAATTTTAGTCAGGGGTTAGAGTGCATCATAGCACTGAGACAGCACTAGTTAAAATTACAAATGACCTTCTGATTGCTTCGGACAAAGGACTTGTCTCTGTACTTGTTTAATTAGATCTTAGTGCAGCGTTTGACACTACTGACCATCAAATTCTACTGCAGGAGAGAGAGAGACTGGAACACACTTAATTGGCCTAAAAGGTTCTGCACTAAGCTGGTTTAAATCTTATTTATCTGATCGTTTTCAGTTTGTTCACATTCATAATGAGTTTATCCTTACATACTAAAGTTTGTTTTGGAGTCCCGCAAGGTTCTGTGCTCGGACCAATTCTATTTATTCTATATATGCTTCCTTTAGGTAACATCATTAGAAATCACTCTGTAAATTTCCATTGTTATGCGGATGATACACAGTTGTATTTATCGATGAAGCCAGAAGAAAGTAATCAATTAACTAAACTTCATAATTGCCTTAAAGACATAAAAACCTGGATGAGCACCAATTTCCTGATGTTAAATTCAGACAAAACTGAAGTTATTGTTCTTGGCCCCAAACAACTCAGAGACTCTTTATCTGATGACATAGTTTCTCTAGATGGCATTGCTCTGGCCTCTAGCACTACCGTAAGAAACCTCGGAGTAATATTTGATCAAGATTTGTCTTTTGTCATTTAAAATAAACCTCACTGACTGCATTTTTTCATCTGCGTAATACTGTGAAAATTAGGCCTATCCTCACCCGAAAAGATGCAGAAAAATTGGTCCATGCTTATGTTACCTCTAGGCTGGATTACTGTAACTCTCTATTATCAGGTAGCTCTAGTAAGTCCTTAAAAACTCTCCAGCTAATTCAGAATGCAGCAGCACATGTACTAACAGGAACTAAGAAACGAGATCATATTTCTCCTGTTTTAGCTTCTCTGCACTGGCTCCCTGTAAAATCCAGAATTGAATTTAAAATCCTACTGTTAACTTATAAAGCTCTAAATGGTCAAGCTCCATCATATCTTAGAGAGCTCATAGTGCCATATTATCCCACCAGAACACTGCGCTCTGAGAACGCAGGGTTACTCGTGGTCCCTAAAGTCTCCAAAAGTAGATCAGGAGCCAGAGCCTTCAGCTATCAGGCTCCTCTCCTGTGGAATCATCTTCCTGTTACGGTCCGGGAGGCAGACACCGTCTCCACATTTAAGACTAGACTTAAGACTTTCCTCTTTGATAAAGCTTATAGTTAGGGCTGGCTCAGGCTTGCCCTGTACCAGCCCCTAGTTAGGCTGACTTAGGCCTAGTCTGCCGGAGGACCCCCTATAATACACCGGGCACCTTCTCTCCTTCTCTCCTTCTCTCTCGTATTCTATTACTGCATCTTGCTAACTTGGCCATTCTGGATGTCACTAACTCGGCTTCTTCTCCGGAGCCTTTCTGCCAGATATTAATACATACTTTCAACATATTGTACCACAGTAGCCAGAACTATAACTATAATATTATTACTTTCAATAATGTTGTTGTAAGCTACTGTCATTACCTGCATCTCTCTCTCTGTCTCTCTCCGTCTCATTGTGTCATACGGATTACTGTTAATTTATTATGCTGATCTGTTCTGTACGACATCTATTGCACGTCTGTCCGTTCTGGAAGAGGGATCCCTCCTCAGTTGCTCTTCCTGAGGTTTCTACCGTTTTTTTTTCCCCCGTTAAAGGGTTTTTTTTGGGGGAGTTTTTCCTGATCAGCTGCGAGGGTCATAAGGACAGAGGGATGTCGTATGCTGTAAAGCCCTGTGAGGCAAATTGTGATTTGTGATATTGGGCTTTATAAATAAAATTGATTGATGATTGAAATTGATTAATATATTATAATATTATTCAAACTCTACTAAATTAATTTGAAAATATTCGAACTCAATTTCATGGTGCTTTTGACAGTCCTATCATACGCACATGATGGCAGGAGGGGACGGCGGTGCGTGAATGGATTTACCCCTCCCACTTGGTGGTAGTTTTACTGATATTTCTTACATTCGGACAGGACTAAAATCTCTGGTAATTATTACTTTACCCCACGTACCTATGTAACACTAATCCCGTCCAAATAGGGCTTCAGAGTCCTCAGAGTCTTCAGAGTCCTCAGAGTCTTCAGAGTCCGAGTCCCCAGAGTCTTCAGAGTCCCCATAGTCCCCAGAGTCCCCAGAGTCTTCAGAGTCCCCAGAGTCCTCAGTGCCTCAGAGTCGTCAGAGTCCCCAGAGTCCCCAGAGTCTCACAGTCTCAGATTCACCAGAGTCCTCGGAGTCGACTTCCGGTGATGACCTCAACGGAGTGAGACATGTCCCGAAAGTGCTCCTCAGTCTGATCCTTTAATTTAAAGTTTAACCTGCTTTAAATTGTACAAAGATACACAACTAACTTGTTAAGTAAGCGAGCAAACCGCTAAGTTAAAAAAAAAAAAACGACCAAAGGAAAGGGGCAAAAACAGCAGCAACTAAAACAATATTTAGCCCAAGAAGATGGCTCAGCCACGCTAGCTGCGGAAAACTTGGAGGCAGAAAACGACAACGACCAGGCCGAATCTGCTCCTCCTTGGGCACAGAAGATTTTCTTTGAGCTTGGCTTGGTTCAGCAAAGAATAGAGGAACATCTGCCGGCAATACAAGCCACAACGACCAGGATTGAATCGGACCTGTCTGGCCTAGCCGCTCGTATCACCCAAGCAGAACAACGCATATTGGAGATGGAAGATCAACTATCACCACTTGCAGCTAAGTACAAGGCACTCGAGGCTTCGACAAGCAAAAAGTGGATTACTTGAAGAATTATTCATGGAGGAACAACTTGCGTATCGTCAACATCCCAGAAAATATGGAAGGGTCAAACATTAAAACCTTCCTGCTGACCTGCTCAAAGCCGTCCTTCAGATCCCAGCTGACCAACCGGCATCTGAGCTGGAGCGTGTGCATAGGCTGGGTGCAGAGCAAGGGCAAAACGAAAAGCCACGCATCATCCTCCTGAAACTGCTCCAGTTCGAAGATAAAGAAAAGATCCTCAGAGCCTCACGTAAGACCAAAGAACTTGTATTCAAGTCACAAAAGTTCTTCATATTCCATGATTATTCAGTGGAGGTGTCATGGAAGAGAATGGAATATAATACCATCAAAGCTGTGCTGCACCAGCGGAATATTCCCTTCAGAATGCTGTTCCCGGCCCGACTAGTCAAGATTGGACCGAAGACACACGTGAGTTTGTTTACAACAAGCGGGAGCCCTGAACATGTATAATAATAACACATTTCTTTTGATTAACAAGCTCCCGACTTGAAGGGAGGTAAGTGTCTCCCACAAATGTTTTCTTTCTTGGCCATAAAGCCGAGGGTGTCTTTGTTTTAATTTTCAGCTTTTCCATTGTTAACAAACTACAGTTTTAGTTAAGAAATTATGATGGTACTCCTGTTATATGTCTGCTTTATAGATTAATAGATGTGCATAAAGTAGTCTGGAAAAGCTACCAAAAGGGTCATTTAAAATTACTCTATACCACTGGGGCTGCACTCAGGTTGACCTGTTCACACAGCGGCATTGGCGGATAGCCTCTGGGTTTTAATTTACGTTTTATTTTGGAGCCAGTTGGTTTATTAGGGTCCGGGCAGCTAAGCTGCCAGGAGACTATTGTAATCCTAGTTATTCTTCTTCTTCTTCTTCTTCCGAGGAAATCATACTTCCCATGGGTGAAAACTCACCAAACTTTGCACAAAGGTCCAGTCTCATGCCAGATATCCTCAGCTGTAAACTCAAGCCAATAGTCCTGATGGTGGCGCTACAGCAAGCGTCTAAATTTCAAAACTTTGAAAATTCCTAACAAATCAACCATACGTGCTACAACTTAACAACTTTCATCAAACTGTAATACTGTAATAATCCAATACTGAAGAAACTTTTGTACATTTAAACCTATTAAAATTATGAAGTTCATCACTCTGTTTTTTTTTTCAGAAAACTGTAAAACTTCTTAAACCTATCTCCTCCCACAATTTTTGCTCAATTGACACCAAACTTGCTACAGAGAATCTTCAGACTGTCCTACAAAAACTACGTTTCTCAGATTTTTGATTTATCAAAAATTGAGCCTACAGTGCATCAAAATGTTTGACTGTAAACGGTACTCAATCGATCAATCAATTTTATTTATAAAGCCCAATATCACAAATCACAATTTGCCTCACAGGGCTTTACAGCATACGACATCCCACTGTCCTTATGACCCTCACAGCGGATAAGGAAAAACTCCCCAAAAAAAACCCTTTAACGGGGAAAAAAAATGGTAGAAACCTCAGGAAGAGCAACTGAGGAGGGATCCCTCTTCCAGGACGGACAGACGTGCAATAGATGTCGTACAGAACAGATCAGCATAATAAATTAACAGTAATCCGCATAACACAATGAGACAGAGAGAGAGACAGAGAGAGAGATGCAGGTAATGACAGTAGCTTACAACAACAACGTTACTGAAAGTAATAATATTGTAGTTATAGTTCTGGCTACTGTGGTACAATATGTTGAAAGTATGTATTAATATCTGGCAGTATACATGTGTGACAACAGTCATATGTGTATAATAACAGTAGAAGTATGACTAATGACTAATGATGGCAGCAGCAGCAGGAGGCATCTGGCAGGACCACGGCAGCAGCACAACCACACACGTCACGCTGTCCAGGCACCGCTGTGATATGAGTTAATCTGAGAGACAGTGGAGCACAAAGGCTCCGGAGAAGAAGCCGAGTTAGTGACATCCAGAATGGCCAAGTTAGCAAGATGCAGTAATAGAATACGAGAGAGAGAGAGAGAGAGAAGGAGAGAAGGTGCCCGGTGTATTATAGGAGGGTCCTCCGGCAGACTAGGCCTAAGTCAGCCTAACTAGGGGCTGGTACCGGGCAAGCCTGAGCCAGCCCTAACTATAAGCTTTATCAAAGAGGAAAGTCTTAAGTCTAGTCTTAAATGTGGAGACGGTGTCTGCCTCCCGGACCGTAACAGGAAGATGATTCCACAGGAGAGGAGCCTGATAGCTGAAGGCTCTGGCTCCTGATCTACTTTTGGAGACTTTAGGGACCACGAGTAACCCTGCGTTGTCAGAGCGCAGTGTTCTGGTGGGATAATATGGCACTATGAGCTCTCTAAGATATGACGGCGCTTGACCATTTAGAGCTTTATAAGTTAACAGTAGGATTTTAAATTCAATTCTGGATTTTACAGGAAGCCAGTGCAGAGAAGCTAAAACAGGAGAAATATGATCTTGTTTCTTAGTTCCTGTTAGTACACGTGCTGCTGCATTCTGAATTAGCTGGAGAGTTTTTAAGGACTTACTAGAGCTACCTGATAATAGAGAGTTACAGTAATCCAGCCTAGAGGTAACAAAAGCATGGACCAATTTTTCTGCATCTTTTCGGGTCAGGATAGGCCTAATTTTCACAGTATTACGCAGATGAAAAAATGCAGCCCGTGAGGTTTGTTTTAAATGAGAATTAAATGACAAATCTTGATCAAATATTACTCCGAGGTTTCTTACGGTAGTGTTAGAGGCCAGAGCAATGCCATCTAGAGAAACTATGTCATCAGATAAAGAGTCTCTGAGTTGTTTGGGGCCAAGAACAATAACTTCAGTTTTGTCTGAATTTAACATCAGGAAATTGGTGCTCATCCAAGTTTTTATGTCTTTAAGGCAGTTATGGAGTTTAGTTAATTGATTACTTTCTTCTGGCTTCATCGATAAATACAACTGTGTATCATCCGCATAACAATGGAAATTTATAGAGTGATTTCTAATGATGTTACCTAAAGGAAGCATATATAGAGTAAATAGAATTGGTCCGAGCACAGAACCTTGTGGAACTCCAAAACAAACTTTGGTACGTAAGGATGATTCATTATGAACGTCAACAAACTGAAAACAATCAGATAAATAAGATTTAAACCAGCTTAGTGCAGAACCTTTTAGGCCAATTAAGTGATCCAGTCTCTGCAGTAGAATTTGATGGTCAATTGTGTCAAACGCCGCACTAAGATCTAATAAAACAAGTATAGAGACAAGTCCTTTGTCTGAAGCAATCAGAAGGTCATTTGTAATTTTAACTAGTGCTGTCTCAGTGCTATGATGCACTCTAAATCCTGACTGAAATTCCTCAAATAAATGATTATCATGGAGAAAATCACACAGCTGGTCTGCGACTACTTTCTCAAGGATCTTTGACATAAAGGGAAGATTAGATATTGGTCTATAGTTGGCTAACACCTCTGGATCCAGGGTGGGCTTTTTTAGTAGAGGTTTAATTACAGCTACCTTAAAAGACTGTGGTACATAGCCTGTTAATAAGGATATATTGATCATATCTAATATATGAGTGTTAACTAAAGGAAAGACCTCCTTAAGTAGCCTAGTTGGGATGGGGTATAAGAAACATGTTGATGATTTACTGTTGCTGAGTGGCGTGTAATCGAGTAAAAAGAAATCAAAAGTAATCAGATAATGATCCGATAGCGAGGGATTCTGTGGAAAGACTTTTAGGTTATCAATTTCAATTCCATACGTCAGAACTAGATCGAGGATATGGTTAAAACAATGAGTGGGTTCATGTACACCCTGACTGAAGCCAATGGAGTCTAATAATGAGATAAACGCGGTAGCCAGGGAGTCATTATCAATGTCGACATGAATGTTAAAATCGCCTACAATAATAACTTTATCTGATTTAAGAACTAGACTGGATAAAAACTCTGAGAATTCAGATACAAATTCAGAATACGGGCCAGGAGCACGGTACACTGTAACAAATAAAAGTGGCTGCGAGGTTTTCCAGGTGGGATGTACAAGACTAAGAACGAGGCTTTCAAATGAATTTTAATCTAGTTTAGGTTTAGGGCTGATTAACAGACTAGAGTTAAAAATGGCTGCAACTCCCCCTCCTCGGCCGCTGCCTCTAGGAATGTGGGTATTATTATGACTGGGAGGAGTGGATTCATTGAGACTGACATATTCATCTTGACACAGCCAGGTTTCTGTGAGACTGAGTAAATCAATATGATTATCTGATATTAAATCGTTTACTAACACTGCTTTAGACGATAGAGACCTGATATTTAACAGTCCGCATTTAATTCTCCTGTTTTGTCTTTCTGTCACAGAAGAGGTTTTAATTTTTATGAGGTTGTTATGCACAACTCCTCTTTGTTTAATTTTAGATTTAAATAATTTAGGTGGTCGGGGGACAGACACCATTTGTATAAAACTATGGAAACTATGGCTGGGTAACTGAACTAGAAGCTCAGAGAGGCGTATAGGACTGCGTCTCCGAGTCCTGGTCTCAACTCTGGGTTGTCAGGGATTTAAATTACTAATAAAGTTTGCCAGGTTCCTAGAAATGAGAGCAGCTCCATCCAAAGTGGGACGAATGCCGTCTCTCCTAATAAGACCAGGTTTTCCCCAGAAAGTTTGCCAATTATTAACGAAACCCACATCGTTTGCTGGACACTACCTGGACAGCCAGCGATTAAGTGATGACATGCAGCTAAACATGTCATCACTGGTCAGATTTGGGAGGGGTCCAGAGAAAACTACGGAGTCCGACATCGTTTTTGCATATTCACACACCGAGGCAATATTAATTTTAGTGACCTCCGATTGGCGTAACCGGGTGTCATTGCCGCCAATATGAATAACAATTTTACTGAATCTACATTTAGCTTTAGCCAGCAGTTTTAAATTTGATTCAATGTCGCCCGCTCTGGCCCCAGGGATACATTTGACTATGGCCGCTGGTGTTGCTAACTTAACGTTTCTCAGAATAGAGCTGCCAATAACATAGAGCTGCCAATAACATATACATGCAAATTCTTGCTAAATAAATCTTCAGTGTTCATGGAAAAAAAAGACAAAATTCTTGAGTCATGGTAGATGATGTGTGGCAAATTTCAGAATTTTATCTCAAATACTGAATTTTTGACAGCATTTTGAATTTTGCTCTAATGTGAACAATTGGAGTCAATGTAAAAATGGCAATTTTAAACATCAGTTTTTCACTTATGAAGCAAATCAATCATTATTACAAACAAATTACCAACATCTCCATGCTGTCTAGATGCAATATGTGTATTTTCAGATTTTTGTCTTAATAACTGAATTTTTTACAGTGGTTTCAAATCTGCTTTTCCATGCACGGATGGCTGCTTTCCTACACAACAGTGAATGGCTTACTCACTTTGTGAAGCTGCTTTTGAGTTGCTACTTGCTAATTAGCTCAGAGCAGTAGATGACTGTCTTAGGTTCCAGAGGTTGCAGATTCGAGCCTCAACTGGTGCAGAATCCATATTGTAATTTGATCATCTTCTTGTGCTCCAGCTTATTGCTTAAAATTGCCCGGACCCGACCCATCACTGTGCAGCAGCTATTCAATTCAATTCAATTTTATTTATAAAGCCCAATATCACAAATCACAATTTGCCTCACAGGGCTTTACAGCATACGACATCCCTCTGTCCTTATGACCCTCACAGCTGATCAGGAAAAACTCCCCCAAAAAACCCTTTAACGGGGGAAAAAAAACAATAGAAACCTCGGGAAGAGCAACTGAGGAGGGATCCCTCTTCCAGGACGGACAGACGTGCAATAGATGTCGTACAGAACAGATCAGCATAATAAATTAACAGTAATCCGTATGACACAATGAGACAGAGAGAGAGAGAGAGAGAGAGAGAGAGACAGAGAGACAGAGAGAGAGACAGAGAGAGAGAGAGATGCAGGTAATGACAGTAGCGTACAACAACATTATTGAAAGTAATAATATTATAATTATAGTTCTGGCTACTGTGGTACAATATGTTGAAAGAATGTATTAATATCTGGCAGTATACATGTGTGACAATAGTCATATGTGTATAATAACAGTAGAAGTATGACTAATGACTAATGATGGCAGCAGCAGCAGGAGGCATCTGGCAGGACCATGGCAGCAGCACAACCATACATGTCATGCTATCCAGGCACCGCTGTGATATGAGTTATTCTGAGAGACAGTGGAGCACAAAGGCTCCGGAGAAGAAGCCGAGTTAGTGACATCCAGAATGGCCGAGTTAGCAAGATGCAGTAATAGAATACGAGAGAGAGAGAGAGAGAGAGAGAGAGAGAGAAGGTGCCCGGTGTATTATAGGGGGTCCTCCGGCAGACTAAGCCTAAGTCAGCCTAACTAGGGGCTGGTACAGGGCTATAATTACTAAATAGCCTTTTGTTATATCATCTTTATTTTTTATAATTTTTTTCTTCACTACTGAGGGTCTATATTTCATAACTAATATCTGTGAACTGAGTTGTTGTGAATATGGGATGGGGGCTAGAGATGGGACAACCATGATGGCCATTTGTACAATAACTCCCTAACTACCTAAAAATGTCAAATCAAATAAATAGTCAAAACAGGTAACTGTCTCATGCTGGAATGTAGATGGTCTGAATAGTCTCATGAAGCATACGTGTATTCTGTGTCACTTGGCAAAACTTAAATCAGAAATAACATTTTTGCAAGAAACACACCTCACACAAGCAGAAGTTGGTAAATTGAAACAGAAAATGGTCGGGCAGGCTTACCACTCAGGATTCAACAGCAGAAGTAGGGGAGTAGCAATATTGGTACATAAAAAAACACCTTTTGTTCTTAAAGGTTCCATTGCCGACCCTGAAGGTAGATACATTATTATTGATGGTTTACTTTACAATGAGCCAATAGTTACTGTTAATGTATATGGTCCAAACATAAAAACTGCCTCCTTTTTTAATGACCTTAACACTATTTTCCCACAATATGCAGGTAAACCCATTATAATGGCTGGTGACTTCAATGCTGTCCCTAACCCCAAATTAGATAGAAGTACTAAACCCCTTCTTTCAGACCAATCAATTACTGATGCTCTCACTAATCTGTGCAAAAATGTTGGAGTGTTTGATGTGTAGTGATTACTAAATCCCGAGGACAGAAATTATACTTTCTATTCAAACCCACACAAATCTTACTCCAGAATAGACGCATTCTGGGTGTCCCAAGAAATACTCTCAAATGTCTGGAACACAGAGATTCATAACATGATATACAGTGACCACTGTCCCATGACACTGACATTTTCCCCTTCCCTTCATTATATCAAGTCCTCCATGTGGAAATTGAATAATTCCTTACTCTTAAATGATAAATTGATAGAAATGATTAATACTGAAACTCAACACTTCTTTGAATCAAACAGAATCAGTTAATTCATTTGCTACGGTATGGGAAGCATATAAAGCTACATGTAGGGGGCGGCTTATTAGCTTTGCTACTTACCAGAAAAAAGAGAGAGACAAAAAATAGCAGAATATACTAATAAACTGTCTGCACTAGAAACAGCCCACAAAGCAAACCCAATGAATTATCAGCTATATACTGACATGCTGAAAACCAGGTTAGAAATAAAGAATTTAATAAATAAGAATTTGATTTATACTGCTTAAAAATAAAATATTTTGAGAATGGAGACAAGGCTGGAAGATTATTGGCCTACAGGCTGCAAAAGGCGAGGACTTCTCGTCTAATTCCTGCAGTTAAATCAGATAATAGTGAAATATTAAAGTCCCCACAAGACATCAATACAAGATTTAGGGAATACCATATAACAATGTATTCTTCAGAGATCAATCCAACTAATAATAAACTAATAATCACAAACAACATTGTCTCTGAAAATTTTGAACTCAGATGAGGGACGCCTCAGTTTTGCCCTATGCTGTTTTTTTTGTCTTTAGAACCTCTAGCCGCACTAATTAGAGAAAATCAAAACATTAAAGGAATTTTAGCCCCAGTAACAGAGATAAAAATAAGTCTATTTGCCGATGACATTTTATTAACACTGTCAGACCCTCCAACATCTCTTAAACATATTCTTGAGACTGTGAAAGAATTTGGAGCCATCTTGGGATATAAGATAAATTGGGATAAGACTCAGGCTAATATTCCCCTTAAATGGTCGCCCAATGGAATGCGCTATCTTGAGGTAACTCTGAAGTCCAATATACAGTACAGGCCAAAAGTTTGGACACACTTTCTCATTCAATGTGTTTTCTTTATTTTCATGACTATTTACATTGTAGATTCTCACTGAAGGCATCAAAACTATGAATGAACACATGTGGAGTTATGTACTTAACAAAAAAAGGTGAAATAACTGAAAACATGTTTTATATTCTAGTTTCTTCAAAATAGCCACCCTTTGCTCTGATTACTGCTTTGCACACTCTTGGCATTCTCTCCATGAGCTTCAAGAGGTAGTCACCTGAAATGGTTTTCCAACAGTCTTGAAGGAGTTCCCAGAGGTGTTTAGCACTTGTTGGCCCCTTTGCCTTCACTCTGCGGTCCAGCTCACCCCAAACCATCTGGATTGGGTTCAGGTCCGGTGACTGTGGAGGCCAGGTCATCTGCCGCAGCACTCCATCACTCTCCTTCTTGGTCAAATAGCCCTTACACAGCCTGGAGGTGTGTTTGGGGTCATTGTCCTGTTGAAAAACAAATGATCGTCCAACTAAACACAAACCGGATGGGATGGCATGTCGCTGCAGGATGCTGTGGTAGCCATGCTGGTTCAGTGTGCCTTCAATTTTGAATAAATCCCCAACAGTGTCACCAGCAAAACACCCCCACACCATCACACCTCCTCCTCCATGCTTCACAGTGGGAACCAGGCATGTGGAATCCATCCGTTCACCTTTTCTGCGTCTCACAAAGACACGGCGGTTGGAACCAAAGATCTCAAATTTGGACTCATCAGACCAAAGCACAGATTTCCACTGGTCTAATGTCCATTCCTTGTGTTTCTTGGCCCAAACAAATCTCTTCTGCTTGTTGCCTCTCCTTAGCAGTGGTTTCCTAGCAGCTATTTGACCATGAAGGCCTGATTGGCACAGTCTCCTCTTAACAGTTGTTCTAGAGATGGGTCTGCTGCTAGAACTCTGTGTGGCATTCATCTGGTCTCTGATCTGAGCTGCTGTTAACTTGCCATTTCTGAGGCTGGTGACTCGGATGAACTTATCCTCAGAAGCAGAGGTGACTCTTGGTCTTCCTTTCCTGGGTCGGTCCTCATGTGTGCCAGTTCCGTTGTAGCGCTTGATGGTTTTTGCGACTCCACTTGGGGACACATTTAAAGTTTTTGCAATTTTCCGGACTGACTGAGCTTCATTTCTTAAAGTAATGATGGCCACTCGTTTTCTTTAGTTAGCTGATTGGTTCTTGCCATAATATGAATTTTAACAGTTGTCCAATAGGGCTGTCGGCTGTGTATTAACCTGACTTTTGCACAACACAACTGATGGTCCCAATCCCATTGATAAAGCAAGAAATTCCACTAATTAACCCTGATAAGGCACACCTGTGAAGTGGAAACCATTTCAGGTGACTACCTCTTGAAGCTCATGGAGAGAATGCCAAGAGTGTGCAAAGCAGTAATCAGAGCAAAGGGTGGCTATTTTGAAGAAACTAGAATATAAAACATGTTTTCAGTTATTTCACCTTTTTTTGTTAAGTACATAACTCCACATGTGTTCATTCATAGTTTTGATGCCTTCAGTGAGAATCTACAATGTAAATAGTCATGAAAATAAAGAAAACGCATTGAATGAGAAGGTGTGTCCAAACTTTTGGCCTGTACTGTAAATGATATTGCCCCTTTTAATTTGAAAAAACTCCTAATTTGAGTCAAGGGTGATATTGAGAGATGGAAATCTCTCCCTTTAACCATTTGGGGCAAAATAGATAGTATAAAAATGAATATCATTCCCAGGATCACTTTTCTTGTGGCTGCCATCCCCCTCCCCTTTGATAACTGTTTTTTTAAAAAGATAGATGCAATGCTCAGAGACTTCATATGGAACAACAAAACCCCTAGGATAAGCCATAAAAACCTCTATGTGGACAGAGAAAAGGGTAGCCTGGTTCCAGACCATAGACCCCGCCCACTCAACTGAGTAGGCTTGCATCTCTAGTCTGGCATACTGCAATGAATTTGCGATTTATCTCATCCAAATGATGGACGGACCAATGAACGCCGGGGGTGGGGGCGGGTCTAGTAATTAGCCAATCAGTGCCACGCTGATGTCAAGCTGTGCTTTGGTGGGTAACTGGTGAGGATAGCATCAATGGCGACCGCTACAGATCCTACAGATCACATTAACGATGCTATGGAAGTATTTTGTCACTACTCGCGTTAATGGAGGATCAAATTAAGGAAGCTGCTAAACTGGATTTAACGGCGATGCAGCTGGGCGTGCACGACGACGGAGACATTTTAAACGGGCAATGCTCGCTTGTTTTCGGCACCCCCGAGGCATGGATACTAATGATGTTAGATTCTGGGTGAGTTGTTGATCTCTACTGATTGGTTAGGGAAAAATCAAATTCCCTCCCACTTGTAAATCGCCTTCAATGGAGGCGATGTCAGACTGAAGGTTCTGGGAGCTTCAGTCTGACACTCAGTCTAGGAAAAGGGAGGCCTTGGCCTTCCAAATGTGTACAAGTATTATATGGCATTTAACTCTAGATACCCCCTTAAATGGGGCTATGGCTCTGACTTGAGGGACACAAAATGGGAAAGCATAGAGCAGGAAATTTTAGATGGGTTAAATGATAGGATCACATTACAAGGACTGTGGTATACCCCCTTTTGTAAAAACATTGAAAACCCTTTGATCAAGTTTCCGTGCTCCATAGCTAAAACATTCCAGAGCATAATCAATTTTAAAAGTAGCAATTCTCCCTGGATTCCACTTTGGTACAACTACAGGTTCACACTGAATGGCCGGCCACTTAGAAATGAGGTCTGGGATTCCAAAGGTGTCAGAATTCTAGAAGACATAATAAATCAACATGACAGAAAAACTGAAAACGTTTGAGCAGCTTAAAGTTACATTTGGTATTGAAAATGAAGATTATTTAAAATACATGCAAATAACGTCACATTTGACCAAATATTTGGGTGAAGCTACCCAAAGTGACTGAAACCGAGTCCAAATTAGAATTAACAATCAAACAGAAGGTCAAAATTGCATCAAACTTGTATAAACTTATAAATAATACATCAGGAGACAAATGGAAAGCGGTTCAAAGAAACTGGGAAACAGACCTCGATATATCATGGGAAACTGAAGAATTGGATCATATCTGTAAAACAGTACACAGAGTTTCCAAATCGGTAAAGATTAATTATAATTTTGTACATAGGATATATTTTACTCCAGTTAGATTGTATAAGATGGGTGTATCTGAGTCTGACCTCTGTTGGCACTGTGAGCAAGATAAAGGTACCTTCTATCATATGGTATAGGCCTGTACTAAAGTAAAGACATTCTGGGACAAGGTTACTCATTCTCTGGGAAATATCATGGGCACTACTGTTCACTGTGATCCTGCATAGTGTCTCTTGAATTACACCTCTGAAAGGAACAGGTCCAAACAAGACAGACGGATCCTAACAACTGGATATGTGACAGCCAAAAGACTGATCGTAACAAACTGGAAGGATGCAGACAAACTGATAGAGGGACAATGGCTTCATACTTTTCTTGAGACTATTTCCATGGAGGGAGCGGCATCCAATCTTTCTGAACTGTATAATGAAGAGCAACAAGCGTGGAAAGACATAATGGACACTATTCGTAAAATACCTACATTCCCTAGATTCACGAGACATGCCCCTTGTGCCACATAATTAACATCCTGGTAACGATGAATTGACATGTCCCATGCCCAGGGCTGACACATAGAGACAAACAACCATTCACACTCACATTCACACCTACGGACAATTTAGAGTTATCAATTAACCTGCATGTCTTTGGACTGTGGGAGGAAGCCGGAGTGGCCAGAGAGAACCCACGCTGACATGGGGAGAACATGCAAACTCTGCACAGAAGGGTTCCCACACCCGGGATCGAACCGGCAACCCTCTTGCTGTGAGGCGACAGTGCTAACCACCATACCACCGTGCCGCCCCCCTCTGGTAGTTTCTTTTTGTATTTATTTCCTTTTCTTTTCTTTTTTCTTTTTATCAAATATATTTTGAAGAATATGTGTAATGTAATGTCCTTTTTCTATATGTTAAAAACAATAAAATTTCAAGTTAAAAAAAAAACAGAGTCTTCTGAGTCTTCAGAGTCCTCAGAGTCTCACAGTCTCAGAGTCCCCAGAGTCTTCAGAGTCTTCAGAGTCCCCAGAGTCCTCGGAGTCTTCAGTCCTCAGAGTCTCACAGTCTCAGAGTAATATCATGACAGGAACAAACAAGATGGCGGCACCGAATGACGGCAGGTTCACTGCTCTGAGAGAGTTTGGAGAAACCGAAAAAAATATGGACGATATCAATGAAAGTATTCAAGAATCGATAGCTGATGCAGTTACCAAGACAGTTGCTGACAGAACGAGTGCTTTGGCTGACGGATTGAGTAAGAAGAAGCCGATTACGTGCGGCGCTCACAACACAAGGCAGTCAGCATCAAAGGAGGATGCTGGCAAGGACCTGAGCGTGGGCGACTTAATTAAAGAAATCGTCCCGAAAGTTATAGCTGCGCTGACTCCGTTAATAAGTTCCGTAGTGACGGCGGCTGTAAATGAATCTACTAAACTCTTGCTCCAAGAGTGGGTAAAACACATGGACATGATCAGAAGAGGACAAGAGTCAGCTGTGAAAGCAGCATCCAAAGCTGCGATGGAGATAAGTAAATTGAAGTTTAAGTGTGACAAAGCTGAGCAAACTCGCAAGACAAACATTATCATTAGAGGAATCCCGTTAACAAATGGTGAGAACACAAAGAAAGTAGTAGTTGATCTGGCAGCCGAGATGGGAGTGGAGATGAAAGAGCAGGACATCAGCGTAAGCTACCGTTTGCCAGGGAAACGTGGAAGAGTGCATGAGGCTGAAGATCAACACCGCAGCAGAAACATTTTCGTCAAGTTTGTCAGGTATGAAACCAAACTTCAAATTATGAGAAACAAAAAACGTCTAAGGACTATTGATGGGAAAAACAGAGTTTTTTTTGAGGAAGACCTTACGTCTTTGAGAGGAAAGATCCTGAGACAAGTGAGGATGGATCCAGAGATTAAAAGAGCCTGGACAATGGACGGTAACATCTGTTGCATCATTAAGGACAACAATCAGGAGGTGAAGAAAACCATCTACTCCGGTGATGAGCTAATGTCCAAACTGGGATGGTCTGCAGAAAAAGCCCAAAGTGTCAGGATTTATGTAGACTTCCCCTAGGCTAGCGCTGACCCCTCACTACATGCAACTTGTATCAAGGATGTAACTGTAAAAATTCTTCAGGTCGATTTAAGACTAAACAGGAGACAGATATCAAATTCCTTGGACTAAATGTGTGTGGATTACGTGCTAAATTTCAACTTGGGATTCTTACAGAATACATTAAAGACTATGACTTTATTTGTTTAACAGAGACCAAAACAGATAATATCTGTAAATCAGACTGTGATGGATTTATTCCTTTCATGCTAGAAAAGAAGAAATCAAGTTATAAACATGGTGGTATACATGGGGTATGTCTATTAGTTAAAAATGAGTCTGCAAATTATGTTCAGGAGATAAAAGACACTACTTCTGACGCCATCCTGTGGACTAAAGTGGCCAAAGCAGCTCTTGGGTTTGAATTCATCTTGGGAACAGTTTATGTGCCACATGAAGGATCTATTTTTTTCAACAAGGACTATTTTGGAAATGTTTCCCAAGATATTTCATTTATGAACAGTAAATACAGTTTACCAATAGTGATGTTGGGTGATTTCAATTCAAGAACTAGTACTCTGAGTGACTCTTTAAATGTAGGTGACGTAGGAACGAATATTAGAAATGGGCTGTCTTTTGATGGCGAAATGCTTTTAAACAGCGACATAAATGATTTTTCTTTGATGGATCTACGGAGGGTCAGTAAAGATTTAATGACTAATAATAACGGTCACAGCCTAATTGACTTATGTCAAAGTTCAGAGTTGAAGATTGTAAATGGAAGATTTGGGTCTGATAAAGGCATTGGGTGTTACACCTGTTTTAACTATAATGGTAACAGCGTTATTGACTATACCATAGTGTCAGCTTGTTTGTTAGCACAGATTATCTATTTTTGTGTTGATCCCTTGGACAAATGTTTGTCAGATGTCCATTGCCCTATTAGTTTAACTATAAGAGCTAATAACTTGGGTACTCATAAGTGTGAAACTCTTACAGATACTGCTTATTATGATCCCGAAAAAGAGAATAGACACATGGCCCATTTAATGTTTAAACACCAATGGAAATCTGAGCTAAAAGCCACATACCAAGAATCCTTTGATTTAGAAGTTATAAAAATGTATGATTCAATGATTGATGCGATTAATATTTCCAATACAAATCTGGTTGAAATAAATAATATTAGTAAAGGTATATGTGACATTATGGTAGATCCTGCTAAAAGTTTGGGTTTATGTAAGGCATATGGTCAGGATCTGTACAAATTTGGTAGAATGTCAAAAAAATGGTTTAATGCTGAATGCATTGAGGCCCGTAGAAAATATTTTAAATCCATGAATATATTTAAATTTAACCGCTCTGCTCAATATAAAGTTGAAATAAAATGTACAGCTAGAAAGTATAAATCCATCATAAGGAAATGTTAAAGGCAGTTCTATGATTCTTTACATAGGAAACTTCGTACACTTAAGAAATATAATAGTAATGAATATTGGTCTATTCTAAATGCAGGTAAACCATCTGGAAGATTAGGAAATGTATCTATAGAAACCTTTGCTGAATATTTTAAGAAACTCAGCCAAAAATCGAGTTATAATTGTACACCAGAAGACCAGCAATTTCACCTCAGACAAGTCACCTCTCCTACAAATGAATGCATAAATGATTTGTTTACTTTGGAAGAAATACAGCAAATGGTAAAAAAATTAAAAAATAAAAAAGCAAATGGTATCGATGATGTTATAAATGAATATATAAAGAACTCCCCTTTGGAAATGCTGAACATTTTAGTAAAATTCTTTAATTTGGTACTGATAACAGGTATAGTCCCCACTGACTGGTGTTTAGGAGTGATAAAACCATTATACAAAAACAAGGGACCAGTAGACGATCCTGAAAATTACAGAGGTATTACTTTACTTAGTTGTATTGGTAAGCTTTTTACGGCCAGAGTCTTCAGAGTCTTTGGAGTCCCCAGAGTCTCACAGTCTCAGAGTCCTCAGAGTCTTCTGAGTCCTCAGTGTCTCAGAGTCTTCAGAGTCCTCAGAGTCTCACAGTCTCAGAGTCCCCAGAGTCCTCAGAGTCTTCAGAGTCTTCAGATTCCTCAGTGTCTCAGAGTCTTCAGAGTCTTCAGAGTCCTCAGTGTCTCAGAGTATTCAGAGTCCTCAGAGTCTCACAGTCTCAGAGTCCCCAGAGTCCTCAGAGTCTTCAGAGTCTTCAGATTCCTCAGTGTCTCAGAGTCTTCAGAGTCTTCAGAGTCTCACAGTCTCAGAGTCCCCAGAGTCCTCAGAGTCTTCAGAGTCTTCAGAGTCCTCAGTGTCTCAGAGTATTCAGAGTCCTCAGAGTCTCACAGTCTCAGAGTCCCCAGAGTCCTTCGGAGTCTTCAGAGTCCTCAGAGTCTTCAGAGTCCTCAGTGTGTCAGAGTCTTCAGAGTCCTCAGAGTCTCACAGTCTCAGAGTCCCCAGAGTCCTCAGAGTCTTCGGAGTCTTCAGAGTCCTCAGTGTCTCAGAGTCTTCAGAGTCCTCAGAGTCTCAAAGTCCTCAGATTCCTCAGGCTCCTCCTGTGACATCTCATCTGGTCGATGTTTCTAACATGGATTCGTTTGATGGTTGTGTCGTCCATCCGGTGTCATAAACTGTCGCTACATTTTTCCTGAGAACCAACATTCCTTCCTGTGGAACCATGAGAGAGTGATCCATGGAAAACACACGTATATAGGAGGGCTGTGATCATGTGACCAACCTGACCTCCATAACGTC
The DNA here is from genome assembly GCF_041903045.1 of Epinephelus lanceolatus. Taxonomy (NCBI): domain Eukaryota; kingdom Metazoa; phylum Chordata; class Actinopteri; order Perciformes; family Serranidae; genus Epinephelus; species Epinephelus lanceolatus. The sequence goes on from NC_135739.1 coordinate 174,646, forward strand.
ATGTTTAGGGTGTGACGTTATTGGTACGTCATATAAACTGTCATGAGGACACGTTGTTTCACTGATGAGGACCTGTAAGACCTCGTTCTGCTGCTTCGTGTTCTCAACATGATGAAGAACATCACGGAGAATTTCTGGTCAGGTTCTCAACCAGAGATTCAGGGACCCTTTGAGGCTCCTCAGCGGAGTCCATCAGGTCCAGTGTTCTGTTTTGGCGGCAGTAGCTCAGTCCATAGGGGCTTGGGTTGGGAACCGGAGGGTCGCCTGTTCGAGTCCCCGTCCGGACCAAAATATGGAGCGTGGACTGGTGGCTGGAGAGGTGCCAGTTCAGCTCCTGGGCACTGCCGAGGTGCCCTTGAGCAAGGCCCCGAACCCCCCAACTGCTCAGGGGGCCTCACCAAGGGCAGCCCCCTCACTCTGACATCTCTCCACTTTGTGCATGTATAGGTCCTGTTTGTGCATGTGTGTGTGTTCGGACCTGTGTGTAATTGACAAGCAAAAGTGAAAACACAGAATTTCCCCTCAGGGGATTAATAAAGTAAATAAACTTAAACTGTTCACACAGACCAGAACCCAGCATCATCATTCTGATCATAGGTTCCACTTCTTGCTCAGGAACGACAGACTGACGTCCCTGAAGACAGACCTGTGACATCATGAAACCTGTGACATCATGAAACCTGTGACAAAATGAAACCTGTGACATCATAAAACCTGTGACATCATGAAACCTGTGACATCATAAAACCTGTGACATCATAAAACCTGTGACATCATGAAACCTGTGACATCATAAAACCTGTGACATCATGAAACCTGTGACATCATGAAACCTGTGACAAAATGAAACCTGTGACATCATAAAACCTGTGACATCATGAAACCTGTGACATCATGAAACCTGTGACATCATAAAACCTGTGACATCATAAAACCCGTGACATCATGACAACCAGTGACATCATGAAACCTGTGACATCATGACAACCAGTGACATCATGAAACCTGTGACATCATGAAACCTGTGACATCATGTGACAGGTGTCACAGGTGTGCTCTCTACTCATCTGTATGTCATGTATGTCACTGTGATAACACATGAAGGTTCTCACCTGTTGTCTCTGAGGAGGAGCTCTTCCTCCCCTTCAGCTCAGGCCCTGGTCGGAGCTCCGTGTTGGGGGGCGGAGCAGCAGGCATCTCCTGCTCTGACATTGTGCCGTTGAGCCTGATGCCCTGTGACATCATTGCTGATGTCACAGGTGGAGGAGATGGGGAGGGTTGACATTTGAAACTGGGTGCAGTCAGCTGGTCGGGGGCGTAGGGGTTGATTGGAAGATCTGTAGTGGGCGTGACCTGAGGGATGGTCATCTGGTTTCCATTAAGTTCCACCTGATTGGTCCTCCTCCTCACCTGGTTGTTAGCGTCACAGCCAGTCCCGTCCCCTCCCCCCGTTGGTGTGACAGAGCCGATGTAGGTCTCTCTGATTGGCTCGGTGTGCAGGTTGAGGCAGGGCCTGTACAGACTCCGCCCCCGCTCTTGAGGTACAGGTGGGCACAGACAGAGGTTCAGGCCAGAGTGACAGGAGTTGCACTGACCCGCCCTGTCCAAGGGCTTCCGTCCTCTTTGCCATCTGTCAACAACATGCCCCGCCCCCTGCGGCCCGGACCCTGGTCCTGCCCTGCTGTTGATGTAGCGGTTCAAGTCTGGTTTAGAAACCAGGACCTCAGTCCCTCGCTGCACTCCTGGTCTCCTCTGCTGCTGTCGCTCCAGGTAACGGGACTCCACTTCTGTCTCAGTTTCATCCTCAAAACGCAGACGACGAGTTGGAGATGCCACAGGGCATCGCTTCGACACCCTGACAGCTGATTCGCTGCTGGATGAGTCACTCAGGTGTCCTGATAAAGAGGTCACGCCCTCCAACCTCACCTGGTGGACAGGATGCAGCCGGACCCCCAACCTGTGTACAGAACACCGTTACAGGACTGGGATCAGTTTACTGTGATGGGTTACATCATCTTGACAGGATGTGACATCATGAAGCTAAAACATTTAAGTGTAACAGAGGTGATGGAGAGGGGTGGAGCTTATTTAAAGTGACGTGCGAGGTGACGGTCTGGGGAATAATTCATGTCCCTCTTTCTATTGTGGCCGAATAAAAACAAGCAATGAGATCCCAGGATTCTCCGAGCACCACCGCAGTCAAATAAGGCGCTGCAGATCAAACGTATGACATCAGACATCAATCAATCAATTATTCAATCAATCAATCAATCGATCAATTTGTGACTGCAGCAATTACTGTGAACATATGTGACTGTTTGAGGAGGAGGTTTGTGACCGACTGCCATGTTGGAAAACAAACAGTCCTCACAGTACCTACAGTTCTCACAGTCCCTACAGTCCCCACAGTCCCTACAGTCCCCACAGTCCCTACAGTCCTCAGTTCCTACAGTCCCCACAGTCCCTACAGTCCCTACAGTCCTCACAGTCCCTACAGTCCCCACAGTCCCTTCAGTCCTCACAGTCCCTACAGTCCTCATAGTCCCTACAGTCCCCACAGTCCCTACAGTTCTCACAGTCCCTACAGTCCTCATAGTCCCTACAGTCCCCACAGTCCCCACAGTCCCTTCAGTCCTCACAGTCCCTACAGTCCCCACAGTCCCTACAGTCCTCATAGTCCCTACAGTCCCTACAGTCCCCACAGTCCCTACAGTCCCTACAGTCCCCACAGTCCCTACAGTCCCTACAGTCCTCACAGTCCCTACAGTCCCTTCAGTCCTCACAGTCACTACAGTCACTACAGTCCCTACAGTCCCCACAGTCCCTACAGTCCCTACAGTCCTCACAGTCCCTACAGTCCCTTCAGTCCTCACAGTCATTACAGTCACTACAGTCCGTACAGTCTCTACAGTCCTCACAGTCCCTACAGTCCCCACAGTCCCCACAGTCCCTTCAGTCCTCACAGTCACTACAGTCCCTACAGTCCCTTCAGTCCTCACAGTCCCTACAGTCCCCACAGTCCCTTCAGTCCTCACAGTCACTACAGTCCTCACAGTCCCTACAGTCCCCACAGTCCTTACAGTCCCCACAGTGCCTACAGTCCCCACAGTCCCTGCAGTCCTCGCAGTCCTCACAGTCCCCACGGTCCCTAGAGTCCCTACAGTCCCTTCAGTCCTCACAGTCACTACAGTCCCTACAGTCCCTTCAGTCCTCACAGTCCCTACAGTTCCCACAGTCCCTTCAGTCCTCACAGTCACTACAGTCACTACAGTCCTCACAGTCCCTACAGTCCCCACGGTCCCTAGAGTCCCTACAGCCCTTTCGAATCTTCGCACTCTTTGAACAGACTTTTCCTGATGTCATGACCACCGTTTCAGTTCTGTTCCCATATACCTGTGTCTGAACTGGTATGTAGAAAAAAAACACCTGTACCAGTACGTGTGTGTGTGTGTTAGTGTGTGTGTGTGTGTGTGTGTTACTCACAGAGTGTCTGTGTCGGGGGTCAGCAGGTCATGGTCGGCTCTCAGTGGAACGCAGCGACGCTTCATACGAGCTCTGTCCTCACAATGCTGCTGCCGCGGCAACCAAGCTGACACAAAGAGACTGAATACACACACACATACAACGGTTGGGGGAGGGGAGAGGATGACATCAGCAGCTCTGATTGGTCGGTTTGATAGAAGAAGGAGGATTAAACTGAGCAGCTCGTCAGAAGTAATTAACCTGACGAGACCACAGACTGTTTACATCAGCACTCACTGACAGTGTGTTACTGTGTGTGTGTGTGTGTGTGTGTGTGTGTGTGGTCTTCAGGTGAGACTGATCATGTGAGTCATTGGTCCTCATGCAGCAGCATCCTCTTAAATCTCTGTCATGACAAAAAAAATAACAACAGAAATAAACATTATGAATCAGATCTGCTCGACCCAGGTGTGCTGCACGACCACCAGTCACCTGTCAGCACAGGTAGAGCAGGAGCCCCATATACAAAGGTAATGTTTATGCTGCAGAGACCGCAGGTTTGATTCCAGCCCTCGTCGCCCCCTCTCTGCTCCTCCACTCTTCTGACTGTCATTAAGACAGACTCATGCGTGAACACAACATTTTATTCCCTGGATGTTAATTTACAAGACCTGAAGCTGACAGCAGCAGACACACCTGAGCAGGTACACACACACACACACACTGTGAGTTCAGTGTTTGACTGTGATTCTGGATCCAGTCCTCAGTGAGTTGATGGTTTTAGTTGTTATGTCATTTTATTCTCAGTAAAGATTTTACACTTCAGTCATTCATCAGGATCTGATTATTTAAATGGTTCCTTCAACAAGGTGTTTTAGCATCATCACCAGCTCTGTTTCCTGTCTGTAGGACTGTCTGTTTATTTATTTATTTTATTTAACCTTTATTTACCTAGGAGGTCCCATTGAGATTAAAAACCTCTTTTTCAAGGGAGACCTGGCCAAGACAAGCAGCAGCATAAAATAAAAAAAAGTTACAGACATAACATAAAAAGGACAACATCATAGGAGTACATACAGTAAAAAGAGTAAATTAGTAATAATTTTACTTAAACTAGTTCATTGCACAGAATTAAGAGCACTGACAGCTTAAAGAAGCTGCCTCTAAGTCCCTACGTTTAGATTTAAACTCATTTAGAGAAACTAGAAGAGAAACTTAAGATTCCTCTTAGGAACAATAAGTGGCTTTAATTTGGGCACCTTAGTGTTCCTTAGAGCAGCAACAACACGGTGGCTGCTTAAGTCATTGCAAAACACACCGATAGCTGAAAATTTATGAGGAACATTTATAAGAATCAAGTCAATTAAGGTGGACTTCTCAATACATTTAAGATTTGGATGAGTGGGTGAGTTAATCAGCTGGGTAAGATTGACAGAATCACAAAAGGATTTGAACTCATCAGATACTGGCTTAAGCCAATCCCAATTTAGATCACCAGCTAAAACAAGTTCATTGTACTTTAGTCTGGATAAAAGGTGTGGCAAAGAATGCAATGCATCTTTTGAGGCAGACTGAGGCCTATAACAACCAACAACAAGTTATGTTGATGTTTTTGGCAATTTCCACATTTAAAGCCAGGAATTCCAAGTGCTTACATATTCAGACAGAACAACCCTGGTGTGGAGACAAAAATAGCAACACCGCCTCCTTTCTTAAGTCTGTCAGAGCGATAAACATTGTATCCATCAATGTCAATATCTGAATCAGAAACTGATTTCATTAACCAAGTTTCAGATATTACAACAATGTCCGCCTCAGTTGAATTAACCCATATTCGAACCATGTCCATTTTTGATAACAAGCTGCGTACATTAAGATGAATAATACTTAAGTCAGACAGATGTTTAAAATTAGCTGGGGTCGAAATACATTGCAGCTCAGGACCACAATTAGGCTGCACGTTACCAGACATAAATAGTAATAAAACAATCAACCATTTCTGTTTAGCTATATTAAACCTGAGTGGTTTAATTAAAGTATCTCTCTTGGTATATATTCCTAATACAAAGACACGAGTGCAACTTGAAGAAACAGTAAAATTGTCTTTTAGAGCCATAAGGCTGAGCAGACGCGTTAAGTCCATAGCTTCAGTGGTGAGAGTTAAAGGCTGGGTAACAATGCAGAACCCAGCGGGCTGCACTGTCATAATGACAGGAGTGATCCCAATAGACCCGGGAATGCAGGACTATGGTTGAGCCGTAACGAGTCCTGACCAAAGAGCCCATGAGGAGGACAAATAAAAAACTGGCTTTGAGCAATATTGTCTCTCAGTTCCCAGCAACAAGTCCGAAATAGCAGCTAGCACGGTAGCACAGTCTAGCTTTGTGAGTTGGGGATGACCGCCGTCGTCAGCCCGAAGGGAATCCCGTGCGTGATGTCACTCACTCAGTCACTCACTCACAACCAGGAAGTCAGAACCGGCAGAACAGCGCTGCTAATGAAATAGGCTAATTTAAAACCTAAGATGAGGACCAGTCTGGGTCTAGAATGATAACTTAAAACAGAGCAGCCAGGAAAGAAGCACTTCCCTTCATCATGCGAAGACTGAGCTTGTCAAAATCAGACAGTGATGTGTTGAAACCATTGGTTGACATCCAGCATCGCACGGCTCCGGAAACCGTCAGGCAGAACAATGGGGTACTGCTGCAATGAACAAATTTAAAATCAGGACCATCCAGTATAAAAAACAATATATAACCCCTAGAATCAGAGGCAGAAATAAGCACTTCCCTTAGAAATGCCTCTGGATGGCATAATTTCTCTGGATGGCATTGCTCTGGCCTCCAGCACTACCGTAAGAAACCTCGGAGTAATATTTGATCAAGATTTGTCTTTTAATTCTCATTTAAAACAAACCTCACGGACTGCATTTTTTTCATCTGCGTAATATTGTGAAAATTAGGCCTATCCTGACCCGAAAAGATGCAGAAAAATTGGTCCACGCTTTTGTTACCTCAAGGCTGGATTACTGTAACTCTCTATTATCAGGTAGCTCTAGTAAGTCCTTAAAAACTCTCCAGCTAATTCAGAATGCAGCAGCACGTGTACTAACAGGAACTAAGAAACGACATCATATTTCTCCTGTTTTAGCTTCTCTGCACTGGCTCCCTGTAAAATCCAGAATTGAATTTAAAATCCTACTGTTAACTTATAAAGCTCTAAATGGTCAAGCTCCATCATATCTTAGAGAGCTCATAGTGCCATATTATCCCAGCAGAACACTGCGCTCTGAGAACGCAGGGTTACTCGTGGTCCCTAAAGTCTCCAAAAGTAGATCAGGAGCCAGAGCCTTCAGCTATCAGGCTCCTCTCCTGTGGAATCATCTTCCTGTTACGGTCCGGGAGGCACTCTCTCCTTTGCTAACACTCATGTCCTGTTACTGCATCTTGCTAACTGGCCTGTACTGCATGTCACTAACATCATATCATATATTAATATATACTTTCAACATATTGTACCACTATTGCCGTAATTATTATTATAATATTATTACTTTAATTAAAGCTGCAGTAGGTAGAAAGCCTGAAAACGGTTGATTTTTGAGTCTCATCTGAGTTAGGTTTCGTTCGTCTCCGCCCTGAGCCCCTCCTACCAGACGAGCACTCGAGTATTTTATCCTACTTGGTTCTATTTCTCCCTCTATGGGAGCCTCGGCTCTCCCTCACCACGCAGCAGGCTGAACACAGAGTCATGGTGAGGTGCAGAAACCTATTGTTTGTCTCAGACCACGTGATTTACATTATGCTTAGAGGATATTAAATATTTTACTCAGTTATACCAAAACAATGTTGCCTACTGGAGCTTTAATGTTGTTGTAAGCTACTGTCATTACCGTCTGTCCTGCATCTCTCTCTGTTTCTGTCTCTCTCTCTCTCTCTCTCTCTGTCTCTCTCTCTCCGTCTCTGTCTCTCTCTCTCTGTCTCATTGTGTCATACGGATTACTGTTAATGTATCATGTTGATCTGTTCTGTACGACATCTATTGCACGTCTGCATATACATCTAGGAGATCTATATATATATTTAATAAAAAGTAAATCAGTACAAAGAGATGGTTAAGGAAAAAATAAATAAACAAATAATAAATAAATCAAGGATAGAATACAGAATAAACTGTTAATGGAGATGTGACATGTGATTCAGAGGTTCACTTCCTGTTTTAACTGTTGATCTGTTTATTGAAGTTTCTTCTACTTCCTGTTCTTGTACTTTTTGTTCGTAATATTTATGTAAAACATTTTATTTGTATTTTACATCACAAGAAATTTTAACTTTACAAAAAAAAGACACAAAAAGTTGGTTGGCGATCTAACTCCTACATCTCCCACAATGCACCAGGTCCAGGAAATGACATAACAACGCAGCCAGCGCAGCGCCAGAACCCCGCGCTGCCGGAGTGTTGTGGTGGAGCCAGCATGGCGGCTCCTCTGGAGGTGATAGTGAGTAGTGACTCCGGCTCTCAGATGTGGAACAGCACCGTGTTCGACCTGCACAGCGGCTCCAGCCTGCTGTCCTACCGGGGAGGGAACAGCTCTGCCCGGACACTGAGCGTCCTCGGCGGGGAGTACCTGCTGTCCGCCCAGCTGGGGAAGAACTTCATCAACGTGTGGGAGATCCAGAGGAAGGTACTGACCGTGTATCTGAACACACCTGCAGACACGTGAGCACAGCCGAACACATCTGCTGCACATCACCTCACTTACATAGGGTCCACTGCGGGGACAGGTGGCGGGAAACGTCCGGAGACACGTGGATGCAGACAAAGAAGCATCACCAAAGTCCATTTAGAAACCAGTTATTTTAAGCGCGAGGCACACCTGCGAGCACACCTAAACCTGTAAAAACACTTAGCACCAACCAGCCGGGTCTGTTGGTCAATTCGGCGTCTGAATCATCAACTACCTTTATTTACCTGTGTTTTAATGGGATCTGTTGTCACAGACTTTGCTCAGCCATGCTTTGTTTGATTTGGGCTGAAAAAGGACTAAGAACCAACACGTGCCAACTGATTTAACTCATGACTTTTATGTGACTGACTTTAAATTAGAAATTAGATTATTTAACAGTCGGTGTGTTAATCAATCAATCAGTCAATCAATTTTATTTATAAAGCCCAATATCACAAATCACAATTTGCCTCACAGGGCTTTACAGCATACGACATCCCTCTGTCCTTAGGACCCTCACAGTGGATAAGGAAAAACTCCCCAAAAAAACCCTTTAAATGTGTAGTTGTGTACGGAGGCCGGTTAGACACATTTTGGATCATGTTTGAATCATGTAAACAGTCTCCTCCAACACACCTCCATATATTAACTACACTTGTTACACTACATGACTGTGTGTGTGTGTGTGTGTGTGTGTGTGTGTGTGTGACGTGACGTGATGTCCAGGACCAGCTGCAGCAGAAGGTGGTGTGTCCAGGTGTGGTCACTTGTCTGACCGCATCACCTAACGGACTCTTCCTCGCTGCTGGAGTCGCTGAGGCTGTTTACCTGTGGGAGGTGAGTTGGCTAGTTACATGATATCGTACAGTCCAGATTCTGGTCATGGTCCTGGTCTGGACCCAGGTCTAGGGTTCTTCTGATCCAAGCTGACCCAATACAACTGTGAATCTTCTTTTGCACCTTCAAATCAAGCTGAAATCAGGTGCTCTGTTCACAAATGTCACTGTGTCTACCTCCTCTTCTCTGATTGGTTCAGGTGTGTAATGTCTCTTCTCTGGTTGGTTCAGGTGTCCACAGGTAAGCTGCTGTCTGTCCTCAGTCGTCACTATCAGGATGTCACCTGTCTGAAGTTCACAGACGACAGCAGCCATTTTGTTTCTGGAGGAAAAGACAACCTGGCTCTGGTGTGGAGTCTGTCCAGGTAACTCACACCTGAACTCACACCTGGACATTCACCTGGGGCCTCATTCATAAATGTGGCGTACGCCCAGAAGGTGGCATACAGATACATCCAGAGAGAGCAGAGAGACATTCCTGAACATTGTAAAGTGAAATGAATTTGGATACAAAATGTGCAGAAAGGTAAAATCAGCAAGTTTTGAAAAGTTTTGCAATTTAATTTTGTCTTTAATGTTATTAAATCTTATATTATCTTTGTAATATGATTATCTTATATAATGTTATTACTATCCTAAAACATTCTCCAGGTCCTCTGTAACTCTGTAGGACTTATTTCCACCCTGCCCAGCAGCAGTACCATGGCAAACGGTCCCTAACTGTGGGGAGAACGGAGCAGGCTTCCCTGGAGGTCCGCTGCTTTTCCCGGTCCCTCTTCTCCACACTTTGGGCTCTAGTTTCGCAGACCGGGCAAGGTGGAGGCGCAGCGCACCTGCGTTTCGCCAACTGGGTGTGGCCAGGTGGATTTTGCAAGTTTGGCACACCATGCGCGCTGGCGCAGCTAGTCCTCTGTCCCACCTCCGTCCCTCCTACCTGCGCAAGTCGGAAAGAGGGAGGAGAGAAGGCGTGGAGTGGGTTTTACACACATCACACCAATCAAATGAGCCCCTCTCCTCGCCCTTAAATGTGCTGTGCGAAGACGTAATGACAGTTTACTCAACTCGCCATGGCAGAAGAGAGCAGCAGCGTCAGACGGCCAAACTTCTCCCAGGAGGAAACTGATGTTTTGGTCCGGGAGGTCCAAGCTCGCAGTGTCCAAATATACGGAACTGTGAGCAGACCTCCACGGGCTGATGATGCAAAGGTAGCCTGGGAGGAGGTCACCACAATTGTAAATCAATGTTGCGTTTCTCTCGTGCATGCGCTCTCTCTTTCTCTCTTACAGTCTCACTCTGTTTCTTTTCTTTTGACTTTTCTAAGATGACAGATGCTGAATATATACTCCCTATCTGATGCTGTGGCTGTTTGTGGTTGGCTGAGAGGGATGTGAACTCATTAGTTTGCAGCTGTGTTAATCAAATCAGGTTGGGTTTCCATTACGCGTGCCAAACGTGCCAAACGGTGCCAATCCCCTTTGATCTGACATCACATGTGACAGGACAGTCGATATAGAGATACATTTATGTGCTGATTGCAGATAGTTGCATTGAATAGTGTTTTGTGGCTATTTATTGCATCGTTAATGTGCCTGATATTCTGAAAACCTGCCTGTGAGGTTTTGGTGACGTGTGCGCACTGTCTGCCGGTCAACCAAACTTCGGCTTACACCGGCTGCGCTCCCCCTGCGCTGACAGTAGACCTGGTTTCAGCTGGCGAGCTTTTAGCGCACCTTCGGCGAAGCCTTTTGGCACGAAACTGTCACTGCGCCAAGCTGGATCTGTCGACACCTCCCCCTGCTGCGCCGCCACACCCATCTCAGCGCACCTCGGTCTGCCAAACTACCAAACTGAGCGCGCCTCAGGTTGCGCTGCTCGAAACTAGCTCTGCACGGGGTTCGCCACCCTGCGCTGCGCCAGGAAACTAGAGCCCTTTGACTTATTTCCACCCAGCCGACAGTGGGACTTATATTCATTGTGCCGACAGTGGCTTGGAAAACTGCCCATAACCGTGTCACACGGGGAAGAGGGAAGAGGGAAGGCGGCTGGAGTTCCTCCAACATTTGCGGTTAGATTATCATATTTTTATTATTATTTTTTTTTTATGCACACATGTGCCCCTAAATATTTTTTACTGTTCGCACACACGTATTTTTAGTCGAGTGAAACGCTCGTACTTTTGAGCACTGGATCTGACAGCCTGAGCACATCGGCACAAAATGCTACGGCGTTCGAGATATTATTTATATCATGAGAAGTCAATACTTTCGGCAGCCTAAATCTTTTATTTAGAAACTATGGCGGGCCGCCATAGTTTCGTTAATTAATGGGAAACACTGGTGTGTGTGTGAGTGTGCGGGTGTACACACACACACTCACACACACACACCAGGATAGTCAGTGTTTGCGGTAAGGTGTTACAGTAATTTAACAAGGTTTAGCAGGAAAAGAGTCACAAAATGTTATTACATTTACAACCAATCAATCAATATGATATACCATTGACAGTGTCACCTAACGAGCCACTGAAACAAACACCCCCACGCAGGATGTCCTCTCTCGCCAGGTGATTACAGATTACATCATGGAAGGGTCCTGGTGATTGGCACGTCTGAGTGATGTCATACTGATTGTAACCATGTTCAGTGTATTTCCGTTAACACACCTGTGACTTCTACACCATGTCTCGTCCTGCTTCTGTGTCCTGAGGCTGTCTATAAGCAGCGGGAATCAATACATCCGTCCTCTCAGCTGTGATCGATACATCTGTCCTCAGCTGTGATCGATACATCTGTCCTCTCAGCTGTGATCGATTCATCTGTCCTCAGCTGTGATCGATACATCTGTCCTCAGCTGTGATCGATACATCCGTCCTCTCAGCTGTGATCGATACATCCGTCCTCTCAGCTGTGATCGATACATCCGTCCTCTCAGCTGTGATCGATACATCTGTCCTCAGCTGTGATCGATACATCCGTCCTCTCAGCTGTGATCGATACATCCGTCCTCTCAGCTGTGATCGATACATCCGTCCTCTCAGCTGTGATCGATACATCTGTCCTCAGCTGTGATCGATACATCCGTCCTCTCAGCTGTGATCGATATATCCGTCCTTTCAGCTGTGATCGATACATCTGTCCTCAGCTGTGATCGATACATCCGTCCTCTCAGCTGTGATCGATACATCCGTCCTTTCAGCTGTGATCGATACATCTGTCCTCAGCTGTGATCGATACATCCGTCCTCTCAGCTGTGATCGATATATCCGTCCTCTCAGCTGTGATCGATACATCCGTCCTCAGCTGTGATCGATACATCTGTCCTCAGCTGTGATCGATGCATCCGTCCTCTCAGCTGTGATCGATACATCCGTCCTCTCAGCTGTGATCGATACATCCGTCCTCTCAGCTGTGATCGATACATCCGTCCTCTCAGCTGTGATCGATACATACAGTTCATGAATCTCAAATCAGGCTCTGTGTGTGTGTGTGTGTGTGTGTGTGTGTGTGTGTGTGTGTGTGTGTGTGTGTGTGTGCGTGTGTGTGTGTGTGCTGACTCGTTTCCTGTTTGTGTGTTTCAGTGTGATCCAGGTGGATTTAAGCCACACCCCTGAGCCGCGTCATGTCCTGTCTCGTCACTCTCTGCCAATCACAGACCTGCACTGTGGCCTAATGGGAGCTCAAGCCCGAGTTGCAACGGCGTCCTTAGACCAGACTGTCAAGGTGAGTTTATACAACGCCTGCACAGGTGCAGACACATACACACAGAGTCTGATCTCAGTGACCTCTAAAATTCGGTATGTCTGATTCATCAGCAGAGTTGTTTATGTTTACTGTGTACTAACAAACAAACACAGATAAACCCTGTTCAGTATCTTATCAAATAAAGTTTATCATTTAAGTTTAAAAGTTTGCTGACTGACAGGAAACAGTTTGTTGACTGACAGGAAACAGTTTGTTGACTGACAGGAAACAGTTTGCTGACTGACAGGAAACAGTTTGTTGACTGACAGGAAACACTTTGTTGACTGACAGGAAACAGTTTGCTGACTGACAGGAAACAGTTTGCTGACTGACAGGAAACAGTTTGTTGACTGACAGGAAACAGTTTGCTGACTGACAGGAAACAGTTTGTTGACTGACAGGAAAGAGTTTGCTGACTGACAGGAAACACTTTGTTGACTGACAGGAAAGAGTTTGCTGACTGACGGGAAACAGTTTGTTGACTGACAGGAAACAGTTTGTTGACTGACGGGAAACAGTTTGTTGACTGACAGGAAACAGTTTGTTGACTGACGGGAAACAGTTTGTTGACTGACGGGAAACAGTTTGTTGACTGACAGAAAACACCCTGCGTTCCAATACCCATACTACCATACTATTTAGTACGCCAGAAAAAGAATTAGTGTGTCCCAATACATAGTATGTCAGATGCAGTATGCCAAAAGTACCAGGATGTTCTACTACATCCGGCCATATTTTGCAGTATGCATGTCAGCATGCTTCTTTGGCCATTCTGACCCACAATCCTTTGCACAGCGGAAGTTACATCACAGTTACTGAGCTGCGTGTACAACCAACGCCCACACTTCCTTTCATACATGGTTTATTTAATTTGAGATACTAATACACTACATATTAGGACTGCAATGATCTGATTATATACTGTCACATATCATACAGTTTTGCAAGAACACAGATACAACATTCAACTTTATTGTGATTACAGTATAATCAATGTTAGGGTTCAACTATGATTACAATATAGAAGATTCTGCCAGTACAGGCAGTGGTGTAAGTGTGGTATGAATAATAAATGAATATGGCTAAATATGAATACACTATGGGCCAGGTATGAGCAGTATAGACTAGTAAATATATAAATAGTAAAAGTCAAATACATATTAAGTAATGTAGTAAGAATGTGCAGGTATGTTACACTACAAATAAAAGTAATGTGAATGTAAGGCTGCTTCATGTGCAGACAGAATATAGTGCCAGCAGCTGCATAGCTGTAAATATATTTAACATCAAACATCTGCCAGCAACAGAGAGCTGTGTGTGAAGGGGGTTAATAAGCCTACTGGTGACTAGTTCAATAGACAGGTCACTAATAATAGGCTTGGGACTGTTTATTAGAAACAACAACATACATTACGACATAACAGCAACAGAGCTCTCTGGCACCTCCAACGGTATGCACGACTCTGGCGAGCTCGACGAGAGGCGATTTGCTGCATCTCCAAAGTACAACAACACAAAATATTCAAATGTGGCGCTACAGACGGCGGCGGAAGTGAGCAAGAGGGTCGGAGTTCAGGGAGCGATGTGATGGCGAATGTAGTGTGTCCCAATAGTATGCATACTGCATGCATACTGCATACTACACTACATACTTTTTAAGGGCAGCTGCAGTACATACTAAAAGTATATAGTAGAAGTATGCGATTTGGAACGCAGGGACAGTTTGTTGACTGACGGGAAACAGTTTGTTGACTGACGGGAAACAGTTTGCTGACTGACGGGAAACAGTTTGTTGACTGACGGAAAACAGTTTGTTGACTGACGGGAAACAGTTTGCTGACTGACGGGAAACAGTTTGCTGACTGACGGGAAACAGTTTGTTGACTGACGGGAAACAGTTTGCTGACTGACGGGAAACAGTTTGTTGACTGACGGGAAACAGTTTGTTGACTGACGGGAAACAGTTTGCTGACTGACGGGAAACAGTTTGCTGACTGACGGGAAACAGTTTGTTGACTGACGGGAAACAGTTTGCTGACTGACGGGAAACAGTTTGTTGACTGACGGGAAACAGTTTGCTGACTGACAGGAAACAGTTTGCTGACTGACGGGAAACAGTTTGCTGACTGACGGGAAACAGTTTGCTGACTGACGGGAAACAGTTTGCTGACTGACGGGAAACAGTTTGTTGACTGACGGGAAACTGACAGGAAACAGTTTGCTGACTGACGGGAAACAAGGCTATTCAAGAGAAGGCTGAGACATGGGGTCAAACATGGGGGATTGCACATGTGCAGTAAAATCTGGTCTGCACTTCCTCAAAGGCTCAGTAGATGGCATGAGACCGCGGAATAAGGGAGATGTTTGTTTCATGTCACTGAGGTGCCCGCAGTCGGTCCTGGGTCGCAAGGTGTTATTCACCGCTGGGTCTTGGGTTTCAAAACGTCGCTCAATTTGAATATCAGTGCGCAACAAAACAAGTGTACAAGTGTGCACTTGTAGGCTCAGTAGTGTTACTACTGTCAACATATATTTGCCAAAAAAACAACAACACAGAAACTCATCGCAACAGAAACAGCCACTGCTGTTTTAGTACGCGCTCCAGATGTGCAGCCAAAGCGCACAAGCTCCTGTTAAATTTGTGCTATAGTCTGGCTGCCTCAAAGTCTATAGAGAACAAAGACAACGGTGAACAAAGTATATTAAAAGGCAAAGGTGTGTTATTTGCACAACGATAGCAGCATATATATTCAATAGTAAATGCAGTTATAGTGCAGGAAGGAAAAAAGCTCAAGGGGCTCAGAATTGCATTCAAAACAAGGAGTACCAGGATGACAAGAATTTTCTTTACAGCAGAATATGCAGAAACAATATATCCTCACAGTAAGCTATCATAATACAAACAAGACAAGCACAACAAGCCATTAACAATACAAATAGAAAAGTGTGCAACTGTGAGAAATCACAAGTGCAGTCCAATCTGCTAATCTGTTGGACCGTACTCACTGGATGGAAAGTCAAAAATACGGTACAAGCTCTTGAAACAAAGTCAAAGTATAAAAGTGAAAAAATAAACTTTTCCGCTTTAGGACATTTCTACAGCTCACTCTCTATAACCAGTTGTTTCTGTTCATTAATGAGGGAATGAGTGCAAAGCTAACTGAACCTCATGTTACATAAATAAAGATACATTACCATTTACACAAAGAAGACAAAACACTGAAACATTAGCTCCGATGTGCAACCAAGTTTTCAGTTCAGTTTCACTACTTTGTTGATGCCTACAGTTTCCCTAAGGGCAAGTCAACCAGCTGCTTGACTGGAGTATCCACTGTCTAAATGAGTCAACTTAAAAATAAAATAAAAAATGTGCCAAATGTGGACCCAGGAACACAATTGTACACGATTAACCAATTGATGTGGCTCTTCTGGCCGACTTGTTGTCATGCTGTACTTCCACAGACCCAGCTGATGTCCGATTGACCAGCATATGAAGCCTTAACATTGCCAACCTTTTAACCACTCTGCTGGAGATTCTGTGGCAGAAAGGAAGCCATTCAATCTGTCTGTCGAGAGTGACCATCACTTGACCAATGGGGTCATCAGGTTTTAACAAGGCTGACACAGACTTCTGCATTAATTCATACAGGGAAAGATGGTAGTCATGCATGCGCTTGCTGGGATGTTTCAGACCACCTCTGCTTTGGATTATGGTCAACAAAGATGGGTCATCACTGTGTGTTGTGGCATAGCTGTGGTCTGTGGAGCTAGAGCTCTGAACAGTTGACAGACAGAAGTCACTGCAGATCTCACATGAGCCTCATCTCAGTTCTTTAAATATGGCCCAACCTGTGAGATAGTATAATGTTTGGGCTGTGATAAATGGCAGTGGGGGTACTGGGTTGGCTAAACAAGCCTCGGGGATCTCCGCTGGTTCCCTAAGTCCTTCCTTTTTCTTTCTCATGTGGTCACTGTACTCAGTTAGAGTAGCACAATCATCAGTGCCACACTTCTCAAAATAGGGTAGTGTTATCAGCTTAAGACATGCACGACACTGTTTAGCTTGAGGATGCATGTTGTTGTTGCATCTCAGCTGTGAGTGCAGGTTCTCATTTGAATCGGTTGACACTCGCCCAGTGAGAAAGAAGGACATATTAAGGGAACCAGTGCCCACGAGGTGTGACACCCAGTTTGGGTTTGGGGGTATGGATGATGCAGGGACATGCTGTAGATGTTGACACATGACAGACGGGAAGTTAGGGAACCAGCAAGCACCAACATAGTGGATGTTGCCATCTGAACACCTGTGTGGCTTGGTATCCAGCTCAGAACTAGGGATGCACCGAAATGAAAATTTGTGGCCGAAGCCGAATAAAATTAAACGCTTGGCCGAATACCGAATGCTGGTGTTTAGTTTTTCATTAGTTTTTGCAGATGAACCCTCCAGATTAGTGTTGTCACGGTACCAAAACTGGGACCCACGGTACCATACCAGTGAAAGTATCATGGTTCTGAGTAGTATCACGCTACCACAGCGAAAATGAGGCAGATGTGCCTTTTGTCATTTATAAAAAGATAAATCACTTTTCTATAATACATCAATGATATTTCAGTGGAATAAATTACTTATTGACTTATTCATACTTCAAAAACAGCATCAATAAGTGATTAACATAGGGGGGATCAAAATAAAATAAATAAATAAAATAAAAATCAACCAGCCACCCTCCTCCCCTGACAAGTCCCTTCATAAATAAAGAACAGTCCCTAAAGTGCGGTGAGGTTTGTGGACCATTACCTGCCACAAAGAGAAATGTGAACAGCTCGTTTCTCCTCTGACACATCACATACCTGTGTGCCGCCACGGCTCGGTTGTTCAGGTACTTTTGGGCAGTCATGACACCAAGAAGAGGAAATTATTAGACCTGGAGCCTTCTCCGTCGCCGGTAAGCCGTTATCTTGCGCCGCGGAGCACTATGGCCACAGCGGCATATCAAGTGCCAGGTGGCCAGCGCGCACCATTATTGGACGGCGTATGGACACTCACCCTCTTGCAATTGGACTTTGAACTTATCCCACAGTAGTGGTACCTGAGGTACTGTAGTACTACGGTACTCAAACATTATGGTATCATATGTACGGTGGTGTTTTAGTACCGCAGTCTACCGTTGTACCAGTATACCCTGCAACACTACTCTAGATAGTTCAGTATTATATTCTTTGCAAACCACTTTTCTTCTATCACTCTTGAACACTTTGACGACATTTTACTCCGTCCGTCACCGCACGCTGTTTGATTGCGTCATCAAACACACCGCTATTATTCGGCCTTGCTTTTCACTTATTCCACCGAATACCGAATGTGTGTTTTTTTGCAATATTCGGCCGAATAGATTCAGTTATCGAATATTCGGCGCATCCCTAGTAATCAGTCTCACCTGTTGAATCAGACTCACCTGTTAGTCAGACTCACCTGTTGAATCAGTCTCGCCTGTGTAATCAGTCTCGCCTGTGTAATCAGTCTCACCTGTTGAATCAGACTCACCTGTTGAATCAGTCTCACCTGTTGAATCAGACTCACCTGTTGAATCAGTGTCACCTGTTGAATCAGTCTCACCTGTTGAATCAGACTCACCTGTTGAATCAGTGTCACCTGTGTAATCAGACTCGCCTGTTGAATCAGTCTCACCTGTTGAATCAGTCTCGCCTGTTGAATCAGACTCACCTGTTGAATCAGTCTCACCTGTGTAATTAGTTTCACCTGTTGAATCAGACTCACCTGTTGAATCAGACTCACCTGTGTAATCAGTCTCACCTGTTGAATCAGTTTCACCTGTGTAATCAGTCTCACCTGTTGAATCAGTTTCACCTGTGTAATCAGTCTCGCCTGTTGAATCAGTCTCACCTGTGTCATCAGTCTCGCCTGTTGAATCAGACTCACCTGTTGAATCAGTCTCACCTGTGTAATCAGTCTCGCCTGTTGAATCAGACTCACCTGTTGAATCAGTCTCACCTGTGTAATCAGACTCGCCTGTGTAATCAGACTCGCCTGTTGAATCAGTCTCACCTGTGTAATCAGACTCGCCTGTTGAATCAGTGTCACCTGTTGAATCAGTCTCACCTGTTGAATCAGTCTCACCTGTTGAATCAGACTCACCTGTGTAATTAGTCTCACCTGTGTAATCAGACTCACCTGTTGAATCAGACTCACCTGTGTAATTAGTCTCACCTGTGTAATCAGTTTCACCTGTTGAATCAGACTCACCTGTGTAATCAGTTTCACCTGTTGAATCAGACTCACCTGTGTAATCAGTTTCACCTGTTGAATCAGACTCACCTGTGTAATTAGTTTCACCTGTTGAATCAGTCTTGCCTGTCTCAGGTGATGATCTCAGTTCAGTTTTAAACCCATTGAGTTTATAAAGTTACAGATTTTTAACATGTGAGAAACATGTTACAGTTGACATGTGTTGAACATGTGTCACAGTAAACTGTAATATACTGTCATATGTATGTAGTGTAACTCTAATCTGTTACTTCACAGTAACTTCACGCTGTTGAGTTTTAAAGTGAAACTTGGACCAATCAGACTGTGACCTCACTGATCCCCTCCAATCAGAATGATTCATGTCCTCTGGTCTCAGATCCCTTTTTAATTCTGGTAAAATCCCCTCTGACATAAATCACAGGAGGCGGAGTCTCAGTAATGACATCATAACAGATGGTCAGGAGGTGTTGAACAGGAGCCAAGGCGTCGCCGCTGCTCATACTTTAAATCATCTGATCCTTAAGTGGAATCTGGAACCAAAACAGAGTCCACGCTCTGCAGCGCCAGCAGCTCCATCACGGCGAGGGGAGGGGGGGCTGGGTCAAAGGTCAGCTGGCAGCAGAGACGCATCACTTCCTGTTGTCATCTCTGAAACTCTCCACACGCCTCTCTCTGATCACAACATTATTTAAACAGGAGAGTCGTCATGATGTCATCAATGACAGGAAGAACCTCAGTCCCATGATGCTTTAAGCTGCCACGCAGAAAACACATGATCAGATACATATTGATTACTGATGACTGATCAGTAACTGATGACTGATCAATGACTGATGACTGATCAGTAACTGATAGGGCTGTCAACGAATATTCTAATTCAAATTTAAATTCGAATTTGAAAAAAAAAATGGACCTTCGAATGTTAAAATTGATATTCGATTGTAGAGAGAGAAAAAAACACCACCGCAGTTGTCCTCTTTGCGAGTGGGCGTTGGCCCGGGCTGCTGCACTGAAAGCACTGGACAAGCGGTTCTGCTCCCAGCTGTTGTCTCCGTCACCCGGCTTGACACATCCACTCGCGGCTCGTGCAGAAAATAGACCAGAGCTGGCCACGGAGCTGTGCGGCGCTTCGGGGCTCTTTGCAGCATTTCCGTGAGCAGTGTGGCCTGACGGGTCAGAGAGGGGGGGCGAGCGAGAGGTCCGCGGTCATTTCTAACGTAATGTTATAGATAATTGTTTTATGTGTTTTAATGTGTAGGTATGTAAATGTTTTCAAAGACGTTTATGTTGAAATAAAAATACCTACAAGTAGTTCTGTTTCCTTGTATTAATACATATACAAGTATGTTTCCTTGTATTAGTTTTCCTCTTGTGGACATAATGCGAAAAAAAAATTCGAATGGTTCGAACCTATGAGTTATTTTTAGAAGGAATATTCAAATGTCATTTTTGAGCAATTTTGACAGCCCTAGTAACTGATGATTGATCAATGACTGATGACTGATCAATAACTGATGACTGATCAGTAACTGATGACTGATCAATGACTGATGACTGATCAATAACTGACTGATCAATAACTGATGACTAATCAATGACTGCTGACTGATAAGTAACTGATGACTAATCAATAACTGATGACTGATCAGTAACTGATTACTGATCAATAACTGACTGATCAATGACTGCTGACTGATCAGTAACTGATGACTAATCAATAACTGATTACTGATCAGTAACTGATGACTGATCACTAACTGATGACTAATCAATAACTGATTACTGATCAGTAACTGATTACTAGGGATGTCCTGATCTGATATTCGGATCGGAATCGGCCACCGATATTAGCAAAAAATGGGCATCGGCATCAGATTGCATGGAAAAATGCTGATCCAAGAACTCCGCTGCAGGTTTTCCGGCCAGCCCAGCGCTCCGCGATTCAAGCAGTCCATTCCAGTGATCCGCTCCAGCTCTTACTATCAAGCCACCAGGCCAGCATGCAGACGGCAGACACACACGGAGGGTAGGGTAGGAAGAGTAGCGGTCAACTTAGCTAACTGACTATTTGTTTTCTGCTCTGGTTTTTTGAGAATGGTATTTTCATTTGGTTTACACTCTTACTGTTTAAGTAAAGAGCACTGATGGCATTGTTTTGGGCACAATTAGTGAAACTGGAGCCATGGATGGACTATTGCTTGTTTAAACAGTTGTACAATATTTTGTGCCTGTGCACCAGGCTGGCACTGACACTACTAAAATAACTGAAAAGGAAAGGCTGCATTGTTTGTTAAATGCCAACAATGTCTTGTGGTGTTAATCTTTTTTTTATTCATTAGGGGAGCAAAGCACAAGTGTGTGGAGTCTTGCTGCTATTTTAATTTCAGTGTTAGACATTTTAAAGATTTCTTGTGTTGATTTATTTTCTATTTATTAAGGGGCCAAAGCAAACCAGCTATATTTTTTATTTAATGTTAATGTTCAAGTTTAAAGTTTGTTTATTTAACCCTGTTAACAACAAACAGGTCAGTTTCTCATACCAACTGTTGTGGATCATTCTAACTAACCTGATTAAGTAGTTGTTCTTGTTAGAGTAATATTGCTTGATCAAACCTTTTCTAACATGACTGACAACAAAATAAGTGAATATGACTAATCAATAACTGATTACTGATCAGTAACTGATGACTGATTACAGATCAGTAACTGATGACTGATGACTGACAAACTGAGGCTGTTTGTTTTTATTTTGCTTGTGTTGTTAACGTGCACCTCTCGGTCACATCAGTCTGATGTACTGATCTGTGATAAGTTTAAGTTAAGTTTATTTACTTTATTAATCCCCCTTAGGGGAAATTCACTGTTTTCACTCTTGCTTGTCAATTACACACAGGTCCGAAAGACACACACATGCACAAACAGGACCTATACATGCACAGAGTGGAGAGATGTCAGAGTGAGGGGGCTGCCCTTGGTGAGGCGCCCCGAGCGGTTGGGGGGTTCGGTGCCTTGCTCAAGGAGGTGAACTGGCACCTCTCCAGCCACCAGTCCACGCTCCATATTTGGTCTGGACGGGGACTCGAACAGGCGACCCTCCGGTTCCCAACCCAAGTCCCTATGGACTGAGCTACTGCCGCCTACTGATCTGATTGTCCTAGCAGTATGAGTCTGTAAACAGCAACATGTTTATTATTGATGACATCACTTCCCCTTCCTGCTGACGTCTGCATGTTCACAGGGTAAATAAAAAACAGTTTCATAAGACAGAGGAACTTTGAGGCTGACGAGGATCAGACAGGCCCCCTGACCATACAGACACTGACTGGCGTACCTGTGCGTCAGGTGAGCATCAGCTGCTGCCACCCAGCTGGTTTGAACCAGGAGCATGTGATGATGTCACTGTGTAGATGACGTGTGCGGATAGAATGTTGGTCATGATGCGTCTGTGACATCCCGCGTTTGGTCAATGACACGTTTTAGGTCCAGTTACCTTAAATACTGTGTGTTTGTCCATCTGTCCTTCCAGGTATGGGAGCTGTCCTCAGGTGAGCTGCTCCTGTCCGTCCTGTTTGACGTGGAGATCATGTCTGTGACCTTTGACCCCTGCGAGTACTTCCTGTTCTGTGGAGGCAGCGATGGAAACATTTTCCAGGTGTCTCTGTGCAGCCAGGTGGGTCTCACTCCTCACTGTACGTCCTCTGTGTGACCCTTCTACATCTGATCCTAATGTCCCACCATCCTACATCCTACTGTCCCACCATCCTACTGTCCCACCATCCTACATCCTACTGTCCCACCATCCTACTGTCCCACCATCCTACATCCTAATGTCCCACCATCCTACTGTCCCACCATCCTAATGTCCCACCATCCTACATCCTAATGTCCCACCATCCTACTGTCCCACCATCCTACATCCTAATGTCCCACCATCCTACTGTCCTACCATCCTAATGTCCCACCATCCTACATCCTAATGTCCCACCATCCTACTGTCCCAACATCCTACTGTCCCAACATCCTAATGTCCCACCATCCTACATCCTACTGTCCCACCATCCTACTGTCCCACCATCCTACCTCCTACTGTCCCACCATCCTACATCCTATTGTCCCACTATCCTACATCCTACTGTCCCTACATCCTACTGTCCCTACATCCTACTGTCCCACCATCCTACTGTCCCACCATCCTACCTCCTACTGTCCCACCATCCTACATCCTATTGTCCCACCATCCTACATCCTACTGTCCCTACATCCTACTGCCCCTACATCCTGCTGTCCCACCATCCTACATCCTACTGTCCCACCACCCTACATCCTACTGTCCCACCATTCTACTGTCCCACCATCTTACTGTCCTACCATCCTACATCCTACTGTCCCACCATCCTACTGTTCTCCTTCCTACATCCTACTGTCCCACCATCCTACATCCTACTGTCCCACCATCCTACTGTCCTACATCCTATATGCTACTGTCCTACCCTCCTACAACCTACTGTCCCACCATTCTTCTGTCCTACATCCTTCTGTCCTACCGTCTTACTGTCCTCCCAACATACATCCTTCTCTTCTACCATCCTACATCCTACTGTCTGATATTCTACATTCTACTGTCCTACACCCTACTGTCCTACCCTCCTACATCCTACTGTCCCACCATACTTCTGTCCTACATCCTTCTGTCCTACCATCTTACTGTCCTACATCTCACTGTCCTCCCAACATACATCCTTCTGTCCTACCATCCTACATCCTACTGTCTGATATTCTACATTCTTCTGTCCTACACCCTACTGTCCTACATCCTATATCCTATTGTCCTACATACTAGTGTCCTACATCCCACCATCCTGCATTTTACCAAGTTAAACCCATCCTGTGTCTCAGGTCCTTCATTTAGTCCAGCCTTACACAGAGACTCAAGAGTTCATCAGTCAGTTTGTCCTTGTTTTTTTTTAGATGTTAATGAGCTTGTTAATCAGAGACGCTCTGTCTGCTCCCAAAATATTAATCAATCAATCGATTTTATTCATAAAGCCCAATATCACAAATCACAATTTGCCTCACAGGGCTTTACAGCATATGACTTCCCTCTGTCCTTATGACCCTCACAGCTGATCAGGAAAAACTCCCCCAAAAAAAACCCTTTAACGGGGAAAAAAATTGTAGAAACCTCAGGAAGAGCAACTGAGGAGGGATCCCTCTTCCAGGATGGACAGATGTGCAATAGATGTCGTACAGAACAGATCAACATAATAAATTAACAGTAATCCGCATGACACAATGAGACAGAGAGAGAGAGAGAGATGCAGGACAGACGGTAATGACAGTAGCTTACAACAACATTAATGAAAGTAATAATACTATAATTATAGTTCTGGCTACTGTGGTACAATATGTTGAAAGTATATATTAATAATATCTGGCAGTATACATGTGTCAATCATATGTGTAGAATAACAATAGAAGTATGACTAATGATAACAGCAGCAGCAGGAGGCATCTGGCAGGACCACGGCAGCAGCACAACCACACACGTCACGCTATCCAGGCACCGCTGTGATATGAGTTAATCTGAGAGACAGTGGAGCACAAAGGCTCCGGAGAAGAAGCCGAGTTAGTGACATGCAGTACAGCCGAGTTAGCAAGATGCAGTAATAGAATACGAGAGAAGGAGAGAAGGTGCCCGGTGTATTATAGGGGGTCCTCCGGCAGACTAAGCCTAAGTCAGCCTAACTAGGGGCTGGTACAGGGCAAGCCTGAGCCAGCCCTAACTATAAGCTTTATCAAAGAGGAAAGTCTTAAGTCTAGTCTTAAATGTGGAGACGGTGTCTGTGTGTGTAGTCTGTCTACAGCCTGGTTGTGGCGGTGACGTTAAGTCATGTGACTGTGGTGTAGTCTGTTTACGGCCTGGTTGTGGCGGTGACTAGGGTTGGGTACCGTTCATAATTGAACCGATACGGTCCCGGTATCTGGAATTCAGTACCGGTACCAAACCCTACATTATTTCAGTACTTTTTAACCCTTTGGGCCCTAGGACTTTTTGGGGTATTTTTACTGCCTTTTACTTTTAAGCTCATATCACAGTCATTCTAAAGGCTACATACACATGCTATATCTTGTTTTTTTTTTCAGAACAATCTGGGCTAACCAGATTTGCCATCATTTCATGTTCTTCTATGTGCCTGTATTTTATATTAATTTTTATATCAATGAAAATAACAAATCTGTGTGCCTAAATTCTTACATTTTTACATGTATCTCACCATAGCAAGTTGGAAGTTGACATATTGTGCCATATATGAAGAGGGGAGACTCTGGAATCTGGCAATATAAGAACCATGATGCTGGGACATTCTGTCACTTCACAGTTGTCCAAAACATGTGGGTTGTGCCAGGCGGACATGATTGCCAGTATTTTTTCATTATTGCAAGAAATTCCATTGACTCATTCACAAGTCAAAAATGTGTTTTATCTGAAAGAAACATGCAGTATTTACATCTAAGATCATAGAAAAATAGTCAACCAAGTGCAATGATGTCCTCCAAGATAATATTTGTTCTTCAGTTTCAGTTATATATTGGGGAGACATTTTGGGCATTGGTGGGGGGGGGGCACGTGTCCCCCTCAATGTATATGGTGACTATGGCCCTGTCAGCATGCATAATTAAGCTGCAGTTGGGTGTGCAAAGGTGAAATGCGCTTGTCTTGTCATACAAAGTTTGATGGAGTGTCAACTGGACAATATGGAGATATTTGCATCTTGAAACCTGGACTACAAATGTGGATAGACAGGGAGAAACACACACAAGCCTAAGACGTGGTAAGATACGATATTCCTCACTATATGAAGTGACTGATAACAAGATACAGTACAGGCCAAAAGTTTGGACACACCTTCTCATTCAATGCGTTTTCTTTATTTTCATGACTATTTACATTGTAGATTCTCACTGAAGGCATCAAAACTATGAATGAACACATGTGGAGTTATGTACTTAACAAAAAAAAGGTGAAATAACTGAAAACATGTTTTATATTCTAGTTTCTTCAAAATAGCCACCCTTTGCTCTGATTACTGCTTTGCACACTCTTGGCATTCTCTCGATGAGCTTCAAGAGGTAGTCCCCTGAAATGGTTTTCCAACAGTCTTGAAGGAGTTCCCAGAGGTGTTTAGCACTTGTTGGCCCCTTTGCCTTCACTCTGCGGTCCAGCTCACCCCAAACCATCTCGATTGGGTTCAGGTCCGGTGACTGTGGAGGCCAGGTCATCTGCCGCAGCACTCCATCACTCTCCTTCTTGGTCAAATAGCCCTTACACAGCCTGGAGGTGTGTTTGGGGTCATTGTCCTGTTGAAAAATAAATGATCGTCCAACTAAACGCAAACCGGATGGGATGGCATGTCGCTGCAGGATGCTGTGGTAGCCATGCTGGTTCAGTGTGCCTTCAATTTTGAATAAATCCCCAACAGTGTCACCAGCAAAACACCCCCACACCATCACACCTCCTCCTCCATGCTTCACAGTGGGAACCAGGCATGTGGAATCCATCCGTTCACCTTTTCTGCGTCTCACAAAGACACGGCGGTTGGAACCAGAGATCTCAAATTTGGACTCATCAGACCAAAGCACAGATTTCCACTGGTCTAATGTCCATTTCTTGTGTTTCTTGGCCCAAACAAATCTCTTCTGCTTGTTGCCTCTCCTTAGCAGTGGTTTCCTAGCAGCTATTTGACCATGAAGGCCTGATTGGCGCAGTCTCCTCTTAACAGTTGTTCTAGAGATGGGTCTGCTGCTAGAACTCTGTGTGGCATTCATCTGGTCTCTGATCTGAGCTGCTGTTAACTTGCGATTTCTGAGGCTGGTGACTCGGATGAACTTATCCTAATCAGAGCAAAGGGTGGCTATTTTGAAGAAACTAGAATATAAAACATGTTTTCAGTTATTTCACCTTTTTTTGTTAAGTACATAACTCCACATGTGTTCAGTCATAGTTTTGATGCCTTCAGTAAGAATCTACAATGTAAATAGTCATGAAAATAAAGAAAACGCATTGAATGAGAAGGTGTGTCCAAACTTTTGGCCTGTACTGTATGTATCATGGGTTGTAAAGAAATTCGTCAGGTTTTTATTTTGTAGGCAATTGATCTGGATTTATAGCGTGATGGGATGACAGCACAATGATGTGTGTGCTCCTGCGCTTTCATGTGATATGCGTGGCATTTCTGTGCGAGGCTGCATTCGCGAGTAATCCATCCAAGAGTAATGTGTGTGCAAAGCTGTATGAAAGCTCTGTTATACATAATTTTATTGTAAATTTATCAGTTTTTTTTCGCTGTGAAAACATTGGATTACTGGCAAGTGCTCTGTCTTGTTGGAAAGCTACAGTTCTGCTGTTTCCGCTGATATGCATGGCTTCTCGCTATGATGCACGGTCGCAGAGAAAATCCACAGAGAAGAACGGATGTGAATTTGGACGTACTATGCGTCGTTTGGGCCCAAAGTCTAAACTTCTCATTTTCAACATTTTATTGAGAACATTTAGGAACAGTGCTGCACGTTAACTTTTGTCTGCACATTTTTTTTGTCACCATTGTTGCTGAGTCTGAGGTGCAAGTCATGCGCTCTCGCTCCGCCTCCACCTCAGGTACCGAAATTTGGCACCGATTCATTTTAAGTGAATCGGTACTTGGTAGTACCGACGTGAATTGGTACCAAGTACAAAAAGTACCAAGTTAAGTCATGCGATCGTGGTGTAGTTCGTTTATGGTCTGGTTGTGGTGGTGACGTTAAGTCATGCGACCGTGGTGTAGTTCGTTTATGGTCTGGTTGTGGCAGTCACGTTAAGTCATGCGACCGTGGTGTAGTTCGTTTATGGTCTGGTTGTGGCAGTCACGTTAAGTCATGCGACCGTGGTGTAGTTCGTTTACAGTCTGGTTGTGGCAGTCACGTTAAGTCAACAAACAACAAACAGTTGTGATTTGTTCTCCACGGAACCACAGCTCCTGATGATGTCTCTCAGTCACATGACTCCACCAGCTGCTACCGCTTCCTGTCACACCATCACATATGATCCATCATGGCTGCGCCCCGAACACGGGCCGGCTCCTAACCTTTGGATTGACACCTTACAGAGCCAATAGGAGGTCCCGGTGCTGCTGTGGCCTCAACAACCAATCACACCCTGAGCTGAAGGAACATATGTCCTGTAGTTTAGAGGTATTTAAAGAGCCTCTGATTGGCTGACCTCACTCAGAGGATTGTGGGTGTTGTAGTCAGTGGCAGCAGAGTTTAACCCCTTGTTGTCCCCACAGACTGTTGTCCATGTAGAGACATGTCCACCTGACCTGTCCTCTGCTGTTGTCAGGGTAACAACAGTGTTTCATCATTGTCAGATCCTGAACTCACAAAATCTAGTTCTAGCATGACCTCTCGGACCTGCCAGTGCTCCCAGTGCTCCCAGTTCTACCAGTGCTCCCAGTTGTAACAGCTCTCCCAGAGTTACCAGTACCCCCAGTGCTCCCAGTTCTCCCAGTTCTCGCAGTCCTCCCGGTTCTCCCAGTTCTCCCAGTCCTTGCAGTCCTCCCAGTGCTCCCAGTCCTCCCAGTGCTCTGACTCAGTGACTGGAGCTCTGACAGTGATTCTGACTCTCAGATCAGATCATGTATCAACATGGACTAAAAAAGGAACAGGTCCAGGTCTCAGTCTGGGGACGACTGGGGTACACGGAGACTTGAGGAGGAGCTTCAGGTGGATATTATGGGATGTTTAGAGGAAGAAGACCTTGAAGAGGAAACTGAGGAGCTGCTGTTTGTGTCGATGAACATTTGGTGTTTGAAGTGTTTGTGTTTCATCTGCAGAGTCTCAGTCAGGATAAAGCGTTCCAGTCCGACAGCGAAGGGAACCAGGTCTTTAAAGGACACAGGTGAGACCAGGACAGGTGTGGACCTGATCAACGACTTTGTTCCATTAAGGTGAAGATGAAGCAGTGAACTGGTTTAATGTGAGTGTGGTGACAGGATGAATCTGTATTCATTAATTCATTCACAACCAACCAAACTCTGACTGATTCAGCTCAGACTTCATATTTCCTCCAATCAGAGAATAGAGAACAGACTCCGCCCCCGTCAGACAAAAATCTGAACAAACACCAAACTTCGGATTCTTTAAAACTCTGCGAGATCTGGTCTGGTCTGGTTTGGTCTAATCTGGTCTGATCTGATCTGGTCTGATCTGATCTGATCTGATCTAATCTGGTCAGGTCTGATCTGGTCTGGTCTGGTCTAATGTCAGTCTGAATGTGTCTCAGGAACTTGGTGACGTGTCTCTCGGTGTCGATAGACGGGATGCTCCTCCTCTCCGGGTCACATGATGAAACTGTCCGACTGTGGGACATTCAGAGCAAACAGAGCATCCGGTGCCTCGCCCACAAAGGTAAGCCACGCCCCCTTGTCATGACATCAACAATAACAAAATCAAAACAACCAATCAGACGGTGTTCAGACCGTCAAGATAAAATAAAACTTTATTCATCATGACAGACGTCGTTCCACAGCTGCACACATGATAGATAACAAACAGGTACACAACAACATAAACAGGTACACAACAACATACAGGTGAACGAAATATAAACAGGTACACAACAACATACAGGTGAACGAAATATAAACAGGTACACAACAACATACAGGTGAACGAAATATAAACAGGTACACAAAAACATACAGGTGAACAAAATATAAACAGGTAAACAACAGCATATAGGTAAGTGACATACGAAGAGGTAAACGGGTCACTAATTGTTAACTTGTGTCTCAGAGGATCAAAGATCGATCAGTAATTATCAATAATAATAATTTGACTGAATTTAAATGAACTGATCAAAGGTCAGCTCATCTGTCCTCACTGACCCATCACTCTGTCGGTCTGATGACAATTATTACACATGATGATGATGATGATGATGAAGCTCCTCTGAATATGTCACATAAAGACTTTATAGTAACGTGATGTTACTATAACCAGCACTGCTTACAGTAAACTGCACCATGGACACTTTATGGACACCATAATAAGCATAACTGTCCCCCATGTTGTTGTGTATTTGCACATTCAATATTCACTTTGCACTAAATATGTTCACTTTAACCCACTGCTCACTTTTTATTCACTGCTCATTATTACTATTATTATTATTTAGTGCTGTTTCTTGTATTTTTGTACTCTATTTGCATGCCTAGTTTGTTTTTACGTTTTTTAAATATTGAAATCTTTAATCTGACTCTTTCCCCTTGACTGCTGTACCACTGGAATTTCTCAATTGTGGGATCAATAAAGGTGTATCTTATCTTAAAAACTGACGACGTCTGTCTGAAATGTTTCATGTCTGTTTCCTGGTCACAGGTGATTGACTGAAACAGACTATTACATCATGTTTAAATCATGTGTTTAATAACGTGAATCATGTGTTCAGCGTGTGACTCGTGAATAGTGTGTGAATCATGTGTTCAGCGTGTGACTCGTGAATAGTGTGTGAATCACGTGTGCAGTGTGTGACTTGTGTTCAGTGTGTGAATTGTGTTTTCAGTGTGTGACTCGTGAATAGTGTGTGACTCATGTGATCAGCGTGCGAATCATGTGAATAGTGTGTGACTCGTGATCAGCATGCGAATCGTGTACAGCGTGTGAATCATGTGTTCAGCGTGTAAATCATGTGTTCAGTGTTTGAATCATGTGTTCAGTGTGTGAATCATGAGATTAGTGTGCGAATCGTGTTGAGGGTATGAATCATGTGATCAGCATGTGAATCATGTGATCGGTTTGTGAATCATGTGTTCAGTGTGTAAATCATGTGATCATCATATGAACCGTGTTCAGTGTGTGAATCATGTGTTCAGCATGTGAATCATGTGTTCAGTGTGTGAATCATGTTCAGTATGCCAATCATGTTCAGCATGTGAATCATGTGTTCAGTGTGTAAATCATGTGATCATCATATGAATCGTGTTCAGTGTATGAATCATGTGTTCAGCTTGTGAATCATGTGATCAGCGTGTGAATCATGTGTTCAGTGTGTGAATCATGTTCAGTATGCCAATCATGTTCAGCGTGTGAATCATATGTTCAGCTTGTGAATCATGTGTTCAGTGTGTAAATCATGTGATCATCATATGAATCGTGTTCAGTGTGTGACTCGTGATCAGCGTGTGAATCATGTGTTCAGTGTGTAAATCATGTGATCATCACATGAATCGTGATCAGTGTGTGACTCGTGTTCAGTGTCTGAATCATGTGATCAGCATGTGAATCATGTGTTCAGTGTGTAAATCATGTGATCATCATATGAATCGTGATCCGTGTGTAAATCATTGTGTTCAGTGTGTGAATCGCGTTCAGCGTATGAATCATGTGTTCGGTGTGTAAATCATGTGATCATATGAATCGTGTTCAGTGTGTGACTCGTGTGTTCAGTGTGTAAATCATGTGATCATCATATGAATCGTGTTCAGTGTGTGACTCGTGATCAGCATGTGAATCATGTGTTCAGTGTGTAAATCATGTGATTAGTTTGTGAATCATGTATTCAGTATGCCAATCATGTTCAGTGTGTTAATCATGTGTTCAGCTTGTGAATCGTGATCAGCGTGTGAATCGTGTTCAGTGTGTG
Organism: Epinephelus lanceolatus; assembly: GCF_041903045.1. Classification (NCBI taxonomy): domain Eukaryota; kingdom Metazoa; phylum Chordata; class Actinopteri; order Perciformes; family Serranidae; genus Epinephelus; species Epinephelus lanceolatus. The sequence goes on from NC_135739.1 coordinate 206,357, forward strand.
AATCGTGTTCAGTATGCCAATCATGTTCAGCGTGTGAATCATGTGTTCAGTGTATAAATCATGTGATCATCATATGAATCGTGATCAGTGTGTGAATTATGTGTTCAGCTTGTGAATCATGTGATCAGTATGCCAATAATGTTCAGCGTGTGAATCATGTGTTCAGCTTGTGAATCGTGATCAGCGTGTGAATCATGTGTTCAGTGTGTAAATCATGTGATCCTCATATGAATCGTGTTCAGTGTGTGAATCATGTGTTCAGCTTGTGAATCATGTGATCAGTATGCCAATCATGTTCAGCGTGTGAATCATGTGTTCAGTGTTTAAATCATGTGTTCATCAAATGAATCGTGTTCAGTGTGTGAATCATGTGTTCAGTATGCCAATCATGTTCAGTGTGTGAATCGTGTTCAGTGTGTAAATCATGTGTTCAGCGTGTGAATCATGTGTTCATCATATGAATCGTGTTCAGTGTGTGAATCATGTGTTCAGCGTGTGAATCTCGTGTTCAGTGTGTGAATCGTGTTCAGTGTGTTAATCATGTGTTCAGCGTGTGAATCGTGTTCAGTGTGTAAATCATGTGATCCTCATATGAATCATGTTCAGTGTGTGAATCATGTGTTCAGCTTGTGAATCATGTGATCAGTATGCCAATCATGTTCAGCGTGTGAATCATGTGTTCACTGTGTAAATCATGTGATCATCACATGAATCGTGTTCAGTATATGAATCATGGGTTCAGCTTGTGAATCGTGTTCAGTGTGGGAATCATGTGTTCAGTGTGTAAATCATGTGATCATCATATGAATCGTGTTAAGCGTGTGAATCATGTGTTCAGCTTGTGAATCGTGATCAGTATGCCAATCATGTTCAGCGTGTGAATCATGTGTTCACTGTTTAAATCATGTGATCATCACATGAATCGTGTTCAGTATATGAATCATGTGTTCAGCTTGTGAATCATGTGATCAGCGTGTGAATCGTGTTCAGCGTATGAATCATGTGTTCAGTGTGGGAATCGTGTGTAAATCATGTGATCATCATATGAATTGTGTTCACTGTTGTGAATCATGTTCAGCTTTTGAATCATGTGATCAGCGTGTGAATCATGTGATCAGCGTGTGAATCATGTGTTCAGTGTGTGAATCGTGTTCAGTGTGTGAATCATGTGATCATCATATGAATCGTGATAAGTGTGCAAATCGTGTTCAGCTTGTGAATCGTGTTCAGTATGCCAATCATGTTCAGCGTGTGAATCATGTGTTCAGTGTGTAAATCATGTGATCATCATATGAATCGTGTTCAGTGTGGCAATCATGTGTTCAGTATGGGAATCATTTGTTCAGCGTGTGAATCATGTGATCAGTAGGGCTGTAGTCTCCTGGTCGACTAGTCGATTATTTGGTCGCTACGCTCTCATCCGACCAAATTCTCATTAGTCGAATAATCGCCGTGTTACTTTCATAAGGAGAAAAGTGCTACATCAACAGCTTTCCAGGATTAATCAATTATTTCCTGCGGCGGGGGGACAGGCTAAGTTACCTGTGAAAATGGGAGTGTTTTCAAAACACCTCCGTTGCTTACAGAAAGTTGGACGTGCCCACCGTCACGCTCAGTGTCACAGTGACGCAGACCTCCTGTCTGTCTCTGTAAGCTGACACCATTTCCCTCAGTGGAAACGAAGCTTGTATTTACTTGTATTTCACAGATAAGAAACAATAAATTGTGAAGACAGTAAAGCCTCCACTAAAATAGCATTTTAAGTCGTGTGTGATTTATCCTACAGAGATTTATCCTGGCTTCATATGAGCAGAGGAAATCTCTGCTCGTCGCTAGGCTAATGTATACCATGTAAAATGGTTGTTATCAGGTCAGCTGATCAGCTTCAGTTACCATGGTGATTCACTGATTCATTTTTCACCCTTGTACAACAGTAACCAGTCTGATTCCAAAAACAAAATCATCACTGATTCATTCAGCTATGAGTGAATGATTATTGATGTATTGATCAGGTGTAGATCAGGCTGAATCAGACTTGATGTCAATCAGCAGGTGATGTCACCTCTGTGAAGATGTCATCTTTCGTCTCTGCTGCAGCTGGTTTATTAATGAAGCTCCGTCTCTGAGGAGCTTTTACTTCCTTCTCATTCATAATAACTGATGCTGCTGCGGCCGACAGGAACATGAAGAAGAAACGCCTTGCCGTGATCATGACTGGCACTTTGTAATTAACCAAATCCTCTCTGAGCTGACGGCATCCTCACTTCAAACGGACTGTCACGAGATGATAATCCCTCCTCTGGCTGGACGGATGGACTCGTGGTTGTCCCCCGCCTCCATCACGTTTCCGGACAAAGAACCAGACTGAGTGTTAAAAGAAAAAACTTCATCCTCCGTGACGGCAGCTCTTCAAACCGATTCGTCTCAGCTGAGCAGATTCAGCTGCTCCACATTCGTCTGCACATCAGGAAACCGCCAGAGGAACCACGACCGGTTCCTTTAAATCACATTCTGAGTGTGTGGGGATGGAACACCACCACAGAGACAGAGCTGTGACATCACTGAAACAGTGGAACATTACCGACTTCTGTTCTGGACATCTCAACCGCGTCTCATCAGATGAACCACTGCTGATGAAGATCATGTGACATGACTGAAAGCTTCAGGACTGTAAACGACCCTCAGACAGACAGAACGTCACAGTGATGTCACAGAGACAATCAGTAAAATAAAATGTTTCAGGTTCATTAAAGTCTCTTTAAAACATTAATAATTAACATGTTACAGAACAAAATGTGTTCGTCTGAAAGTTAGAATTTAAACTAAGTGAAAATCGTGTGTGTGGAAACAGACTGTGGTTCAGTTCAGCGCTCTGATGTCTGCGGTGTCTTTGTCTACTCAGGTGTCAAAATCCCTCCTGCTGTTACTTAGAAACGTCCGTCAACAGCATAACAGCTCCGCCCCCTCACTCTACGACCAGCTGTGACAACAGCTGAATCGCACTGAAAACACTTGAACACTACACACTGCCTTAAACAACCTGACTGAGGACGCCTGAAGGCAACACGGGTGTTTTCTGTCGAAGTATCTGCAGTTTGCTGGCAGCTCTTCAGCCTCAAACACTCTCGGTCTGATTGATGTGTTCAGATATATCTAGCTGATGTGTTCAGGTGTGTTAAAATATGTCCAGGTGATGTGTGTTAAGATATATCCAGGTGATGTGTTCAGGTGTTTTAAGATATGTCCAGGTGATGTGTTCAGGTGTTTTAAGATATATCCAGGCAATGTGTTAAGATATATCCAGGTGATGTGTTCAGGTGTTTCACGATATATCCAGGTGATGTGTTCAGGTGTGTTAAGATATATCCAGGTGATGTGTTCAGGTGTGTTAAGATATGTCCAGGTGATGTGTTCAAGTGTGTTAAGATATATCCATGTGATGTTTTCAGGTGTTTTAAGATATATCCAGGTGATGTGTTCAGGTGTGTTAAGATATATCCAGGTGATGTGTTCAGGTATGTCCAGGTGATGTGTTCAGGTGTGTTAAGATATGTCCAGGTGATGTGTTCAGGTGTGTTATGATATGTCCAGGTGATGTGTTCAGCTGTGTTATGATATGTCCAGGTGATGTGTTCAGGTGTCTTAAGATATATCCAGGTGATGTGTTCAGGTGTCTTAAAATGTGTTGAGGTGTGTTGAGATATAGCCAGGTGATGTGTTCAGGTGTGTTAAGATATATCCAGGCGGTGCGTTCAGATGTGTGAAGATATATCCAGGCGGTGCGTTCAGGTGCGTCAGTGTAAACAGTACTGCAGATCTCAGAGTATCTGCAGTGTGCTGGCAGCTCTTGAGCCTCAGACACTCTCAGGCTGAGTTATGTCTCCATGTTGGACCACGTTGGGACCATTAGTGTGATTCCAGCAGCTGCAGCCAAGCAGACAATCAATATTTGTAATTTAGTGGGAGATAATTGGCCCGTATCTAAAACCACAACAAGCAGGAAGTGGACTCGGACTCTGCGGTCCAATCCTTCGCCATCTGTCTCAGAACCTGTTTTATTTCCCTGATTTACAACATGTTGGACATGTCCGAGACAGAACCTTTTAACCACGTGATCAACCCGACCTGAAATGACCTGACACAACATTTAGGAGAGAGGACACATCAGAGGACAGAGGACATGCCTCAGTGTCCAGCCTGCAGTCTGAAACATATAAATTCATATTTAAAGAAGAATGGAGAAGTTTAGTCTTCAGCAGCTCGTCTCTGTCTCCCTGTGAATTAATCATGGTGTGCAGTCGTGGCGAGCGTGGTTTCAATGACCCGCTCTGATGTTAATGGAGGGGGTGTGTCCTCAGCCTGTTTGTGTCCTCGTCTCATGGCGTGGTGTGTTCACTGTGTCACAGCTGCAGGTGAACTTCCTGCTTCACCTCACAGTTTGGCGTTTCAAACCATAAATTAGAAATTATAGTTTTGTTTTTATCTGACACAATCGAAAGCACTACAGTAAATTAAATAAGTCAGATGACGAAGAACAGGAAGACCACTGATGAAGGTGGAGAAGAGTGACGGCCCCAAACAGCCTCCCTGTGGAACGCTACATTTTCATGTTTAAACATGTGAAAACAACCCCATCATAAAACACGTCAGCAGCCCGCGGTGTGTTCAGGAACTTTGAATATTCATCCAGCCATTTATCATCCGATTGGTCCGAATTTTTATTCACTGCGTTTTTACTGATGTTTCACTGTTTGTTCCATCTGTGATGTCACCACTCGTGTCACACCTCAGTGTTTGATTCTGTCTCAGCGCTGACAGATTTTATCAGACCACAGAGGGACAGAAGACAGGAGACAGAGGGATGTGGTGTTCTGTAAACCCTACACCTCTGAGACAAATTGATCTGTGATATTGATCTTTACAAATAAATAAAGTTGAAGTTTTTTTGGGGGTTCCTTCAGTCATTACTGCAATCTTCATGTTCCTCTGCGGCTCACCATCACGCTGGAGGAAATCTGAGGGAATTTTTTTTTCTTTTTTTTTTTTTTTTCTAAAGATATTTTTTGGGGCATTTTTAAGCCTTTAATCGATAGAACAGATGAGCGTGAAGGGGGGAGAGAGAGAGAGGGAAAGACATGCAGCAAAGGGCCACAGGTCGGAGCTGAACCCGGGCCGCTGCAGCAGCAGCCTTGTATATCTTGTATATGGGGCGCCTGCTCTACCACTAAGCCACCGACGTCCCGTGAGGGAATTTCTTTGAAAAGTCCCCAGACAGGAAGTTGGAGTGACAGCAGGCGGAGACTGGCGTTGCAGGTGGAGGCTGGCGCAGCAGGCGGGGGCTGGCGCAGCAGCAGGCGGAGGCTGGCGCAGCAGGCGGTGGAGGCTGGCGTTGCAGGTGGAGGCTGGCGCAGCAGGCGGGGGCTGGCGCAGCAGCAGGCGGAGGCTGGCGCAGCAGGCGGTGGAGGCTGGCGTTGCAGGTGGAGGCTGGCGCAGCAGCAGGCAGGGGCTGGCGCAGCAGGCGGAGGCTGGCGCAGCAGGCGGTGGAGGCTGGCGCAGCAGCAGGCGGTGGAGGCTGGCGCAGCAGGCGGTGGAGGCTGGCGCAGCAGCAGGCAGGGGCTGGCGCAGCAGCAGGCGGAGGCTGGCGCAGCAGGCGGTGGAGGCTGGCGCAGCAGCAGGCAGGGGCTGGCGCAGCAGCAGGCGGAGGCTGGCGCAGCAGGCGGTGGAGGCTGGCGTTGCAGGCGGAGGCTGGCGCAGCAGCAGGCAGGGGCTGGCGCAGCAGCAGGCGGAGGCTGGCGCAGCAGCAGGCGGAGGCTGGCGCAGCAGCAGGCAGGGGCTGGCGCAGCAGCAGGCAGGGGCTGGCGCAGCAGCAGGCGGAGGCTGGTGCCGGGAGAGTCCACAGACTAAAATCAGCTGTGTTGTGGAGGTTGTGTCTGTGTGAGCGGCAAGAAATTGACTCCCACATGTTGTTCCCTTGCTGTGATTGTTGGCATGAAATGAGTCTGGCAGAGCGTCACCGTATCACCGTGTGAGCTCGTCACCGCGTCAGCTGGCTGCTGACTTACTAATTGAAGGCGGAGCTCCGAGCTGTCTGTGTCTTTGGCGACTTTCTGATGAGCTGCTGAAGCTGCAGGTTCATTTCTTTATGTCACACAGGTCATTCATGTTCCAACATACGTTCAATTGTAAAACCTGTGTTGGCAAGCTGTGGACATTTAAAGCACGAATTCTTCCAGAACAACCTGTGGCTAAAAGACTGGTCACAGCGGATTGACACCGTGAAAAGTTCCTGCAGGACAGACACCACCATCTCATCCAACCATGACACACGTCAGGTTATCAACATGCTGAACGTGTTCCTGTTAGCAGCATCTGCTCCACTGCTAACATCACGAGTCATCTAATAAATTATATCATTTAAAATTTTACTATGAGTCCCAGTGGAAAAAAACCCTAAAAACCATTAGATAAGGAGTATAAGTAGTCACATAGTATTGCACATGCTCGGCCTCCGTACAAGACAAAATAACATCTCCAGGTGTCAGCGACCAAACATCGTTACCCTTGACTTCATGAATTTGGAAATTGTTTGACCTCAAAATCGTAATCGCGATCACCAGACGATTAATTGCACAGCTTTAGTCTGAACTCTGTCGAGTGTCGTCGTGACTCGTCAGGTGACCTGGGTAAGATCAGCTGTGATGACGCTGAGTGAAGATCTTATTATTGTTTATTTGTTTACTCTGCGGTCGGTCGGACCATTCAGTCGGGTTGGACCGGTCGGCTGAATACCAACGACATCTCGCTGCAGCACGAAGAACCTTTCAATCAAATCTGAAGATGCAGAGTCTTTAAAGGGACACTTTGCTCATTTTAACTAGCTCTGATGATTGTTTCCCTCCGTCCAATACAGAACCCTAACCCATCCAGAGACGAGGCCCCGCCCACCACCTCTTTGTCTCAGACCCTGACAGAGACCTGATCAAACGTTAAAACTAATCAGAGCTGATCGCTTATCAATAACAATTCTGTTTCTGTGTGTAGGACAGGACTGTACTGAGACACTGGGCTGTAGGACAGAGGACCGTACTGAGACACTGGGCTGTAGGACAGAGGACCGTACTGAGACACTGGGCTGTAGGACAGGACCGTACTAAGACACTGGGCTGTAGGACAGAGGACTGTACTGAGACACTGGGCTGTAGGACAGAGGACCGTACTGAGACACTGGGCTGTAGGACAGGACTGTACTGAGACACTGGGCTGTAGGACAGAGGACCGTACTGAGACACTGGGCTGTAGGACAGAGGACCGTACTGAGACACTGGGCTGTAGGACAGAGGACTGTACTGAGACACTGGGCTGTAGGACAGAGGACCGTACTGAGACACTGGGCTGTAGGACAGAGGACCGAACTTAGACAGCGGGCTGTAGGACAGAGGACCGAACTTAGACAGCGGGCTGTCCTGTGGGGGGTGTTGTCTGGTTGATCCTCGCTGCCTTCAGACTCTGCCCTCATCCTCACTCAGCTGATGTCACAGGTCAGCTGACAGCCGATTAGTCTGTCGAAGGTTTTGTTGGATTGATCAGGTCACCAAGTTGCTCCAACAGGAAATGACTCATCTCCGACGTCTCAATAATCAATCAATAAACAGTTTGGTCAGCTCATTGATCGACGCTGATGTTCTTGTCTGACCTGCACTCCTGTGCTAGACTGAATTATTACCTGAATGACATCACTTCCGTTCTGTGTATTCAGGTCCAGTGACGAACGCCGTCATCATGGCAGCTCCCGCTAACATGTTCCTGCCCGACAGTCGGCCCGCCGTCCCTCTGCCACGCTTCAGCCGACACCTGCATGCCTCTGAGGGCGGAGAATCCGGAGAGGTGTGTGTCCGACTTGGACGCTACACACAGGTGAGTCATCAGGAGGTGACGTCGGGAGGCGTGATGATGACGTTCAATCGGCACTTTATTTTGTAAACTGGAAGCTGAGCTGTAGAAGAGACCGCTTGTCTTCAGAGAACCATCAATAAATCAATAATCAATACATCCACTGTGGAGCTGATTGGTTAACGATCAGTTAGCTCAGTGGTTTTCAACTTGGGGTCGAGCCCCCTGGGAGGCCACAGGATATGTGTGAGGGGGCAGGACATCCTGAACAGACAGGAAGCACTGGGCTAACTGCTAACATGCTAACTCCAATAAGGCTGAATTCTTATTTTGAAAGGTTCTTCCTGTGTTTTCAGGAGGAGGAGGAGACTTACCTGCAGAAAGCTGATAGGCTGAACTCTCTGATGAATGCTGTGACCGACAAGGTGAGAGGGGACGGGGCTTCACACGTCCATCGGGTGTCACCTGATGGACGTGTGACTCAGGTGACTCAGGTCAGACTTGGTCAGGTGACTCAGGTCAGATGAGGTCAGGTGACTCAGGTCAGATGAGGTCAGGTGACTCAGGTCAGATGTGTGTGTGCATGTGCGTGTGTTTGGTCACCTGATGACTCAGTGTGCGGAAACATGGCGGACTGGGACCAGTGAAACCAGTGTAACATGTTATGCTTGTTGTGTTTCAGTCCGTGTTTGGTGACGGCGAGAACACGAAGGTTCGAGTTGCTGAGCTTGAAGAGGAAGTTCAGACTCTGAAGAAGGTCAACAAAGATCTGTATGACTTCTCCAGTCAGCTGCTCACCAAACCCACATAAACACACACACACACACACACACAGATGTACACATATATTTGAACACTCTGTGATGGTTTACGTTGTCAGAAAATAAAGGACTTTTGTTTTGGTAGTACTTCCTGTCTGGTGTGTGTTGCCTCAGCTCACTGTGGTTTCAGGTGTCGCACACGTTTCCTTCCTGCTGCTCCACACGCTCTCATGTTTATGACGCCGCCACCGGAGGCATAACGTGTTCTGGTTGTCTGCCTGTCCCTCTTTCCGTCCGTCCGTCCCTCTGTCTGCCTGTCCGAACACTTTGAGCGAGTTTCTTTTAAATTTCACACAAACGTCCACTGAAGAATAAACTGATCAGATTTTTGGAGGTCAAAGGTCAGTGTGACCTCACAGAACATGTTTTTGTCCTTAACTGAAGAATTCATTCACTAATTCTGACTAAACTTGACACAAATGTCTAACAGGATAAAATAATGAAGGTCAAAAGGTCAAAGGTCAGCTTGACTGTGACATCATCATGTTTTAACATCATATCTCAGGAACAGAAGGGGAGACATTTGGTCAGATACTGAATTGGTGACTCTAATCTTGAAACTGTGCTGATTGTATAGATCTTCTGTGTGTGAAGCATCCATGTTTTCACTGACATGGATGGAGACTGTCAGAGACACTGGACTGGTGGGCGGAGTCATACAACCACAGGGTGGACTGGTGGGCGGAGTCATACAGCCACAGGGTGGACTGGTGGGTGGAGTCATACAACCACAGGGTGGACTGGTGGGCGGAGTCATACAACCACAGGGTGGACTGGTGGGCGGAGTCATACAACCACAGGGTGGACTGGTGGGTGGAGTCATACAACCACAGGGTGGACTGGTGGGTGGAGTCATACAACCACAGGGTGGACTGGTGGACGGAGTCATACAACCACAGGGTGGACTGGTGGACGGAGTCATACAACCACGGGGTGGGCTGGTGGACGGAGTCATACAACCACGGTGGGCTGGTGGGAGGAGTCATACAACCACGGTGGGCTGGTGGACGGAGTCATACAACCACGGTTGGCAGAGTCACAACCATGGGACAGGCTGGTGGAGGGAGTCATACAACCACGGAGCAGTGGGCAGAGTCATGATCACTTATGATACGGTTAAGCGAGCAGACGATGGCAGAGGATTTAGTGAAAGTCAGAGTGGGCGTGTCCTCGGCACCTCAGAATTAGACGTTTACAGGAAGCAGGTCCTTGCTTGCGGATGTTGCCATGTTGCACCGCCATTGAACTGTTTGTTTGTGAAATCGCTGCAGTGACACGACTGCTGTCGGACACGCACAGTGACCTGGAGACATCGCGGCTCTGTCACAGACTCCGCCTCTTCCAGTCCGTCTTCAGTTCCATTCAGCTCCACGTCTCCACCATCGCTTCGCCCCCATCGACTGCATCACTGAAATCACATCCTGAGCTGTGACTCATCATCATCGCCACCATCATCGGCATCAGATCCACCCATGACTCCTCCCTCTGCATCAAAGCATCGTAATTATTATTATTATTATTATCAATATTGTTATTATCAATAGTGTCTGAACAATGTGAGTAATATGTTGCTTAGTTATCAATTTAGCACACCTTTTGATGACTGAAAGACCTCTCTCCATAACTGCAACAGTTCTTTCAATGTGCTTTGACCACTTCAATCTACAGTCTAATGTCACTCCGAGAAGTTTGGTTTCCTCAACCTGTTCTACGGGCACTCCCTGTATAGACAAATTTAGCTTTGGTTTATCTTTGAGTCTGAAATTAATCCAAATACTATACTTTTTGTTTTTGCTAGATTAAGAGCCAACTTATTGCTCAGTGCCCATCTCACAACTAATTGTAGTTCCCTACTCAGAGAACTTGACAATTCTCCAATTGATGCTGCCGGTAAGTATATTGTTATGTCATCTGCATACATAACTGCTCTTGCTTGATGTAGAACAAAAGGAAGGTCGTTAGTGAAGATAGAGTATAATGATGGACCCAAGCAGCTGCCCTGTGGTACACCACATGGTAGCTCTTTTACATCTGAAAAACTCCCATTATAAAATACATATTGTTTCCTGTTTGATAACTGTCAAACCAGCTTATTGTATGAGATGCAAATTTGTAACATTTCAATTTATCCAACAGCAGTTTCAATCAATCAATCAATTTTATTTATAAAGCCCAATATCACAAATCACAATTTGCCTCACAGGGCTTTACAGCATACGACATCCCTCTGTCCTTTGGACCCTCACAGCTGATCAGGAAAAACTCCCCAAAAAACCCTTTAACAGGGAAAAAAACGGTAGAAACCTCAGGAAGAGCAACTGAGGAGGGATCCCTCTTCCAGGACGGACAGACGTGCAATAGATGTCGTACAGAACAGATCAGCATAATAAATTAACAGTAATCTTTATGAGACAATGAGACAGAGAGAGACAGAGAGAGAGAGACAGAGAGAGATGCAGGTAATGACAGTAGCTTACAACAACATTATTGAAAGTAATAATATTATAGTTATAGTTCTGGCTACTGTGGTACAATATGTTGAAAGTATGTATTAATATCTGGCAGTATACATGTGTGACAATAGTCATACATAGTCTCGGAGAAGAAGCCGAGTTAGTGACATCCAAGTTTATGGTCCAGTATGTCAAAGGCTGAGCTAAAATCTAACAGTACTGCTCCTACTACATTGTTATTATCAGTATATTTAAAACAGTCATCTGACATCTGCGTTAATGCAGTTCCAGTCCAATGCCCTTCATGATATGCATGTTGAAAGTCTGTGATTAAATTGTTTTCTTTAAAGAAACGTTGTACTTGTTCACAGCCTATCTTCTCTAGCAGCTTGCTTAGAATTGGTAGCAGACTGAACGGTTGATTGTTTTTACCACTAAATCCCACTTTTGCGTCTTTCTGTAGAGGAATCACCTTTGCCTGTTTCCATGCTAAGGGAAAGACACCATTTACTATGCTGGAGTTAAAAATGTGGCAGACAGGTCCAGCCAGAAGTTTACCATCGAAGTTATCCTCTCGGTTTGTCAGAGCTTAAAGTTTGTAAATGCTTTTCCACTTGTTTTATATTTACTTTTACTAATTCAAATTTCAATGAGGAATTATTCATTATTACAGCTGTGTTTGAGGTTAGATAGCTACTATCTGAGGACAGGTCATGAATTTTGCCTCTAATAGTTAGAATTTTGTCATTAAAAAAGCTCATAAAATCATTACTGCTAAGGGCTAAAGGAATACAAGGCTCAATAGAGCTTTGGCTCTCAGTCAGCCTGGCTACAGTGCTGAAAAGAAACCTGGGGTTATTTTTGTTTTCTTCTATTAATGCTGAGTAATAGTTTGCTCTGGCATTGCGGAGGCCCCTCTTATAAGTTTTGAGACTGTCTGTCCAGATTAAACGAGATTCTTCCAGTTTGGTTAATCGCCAATTCCTTTCAAATTTTCACGATATTTGTTTTAACTTACAGGTTTGAGATTTATACCAAGGAGCGAACTTTCTTTGTTTTGTTAACTTCTTTTTAAGAGGAGCTACAGAGTCAAGTGTTGTTCACAGCGAGCCTACGGCGCTATCAACAAAATGATCAATTCGGGAGAGGTTAAAGTCGGTACAGGAAACTTCTGTTACTGAAGGACTTGGTATTGAATTTAACGACGCAGGAATCATTTCCTTAAATTTTGCGACAGCACTATCTGATAAACATTTAGTATAGTAACTGTTGCTGAGTGGCGTGTAATCGAGTAAAAAGAAATCAAAAGTAATCAGATAATGATCCGATAGCGAGGGATTGTGTGGAAAGACTGTTAGGTTATCAATTTCAATTCCATACATCAAAACTAGATCGAGGGTATGGTTTAAGAAAATCATATTGTTTGTCAATCAGCTGTGGCAACTGTGTCCCTCATTTAGAGTGTTTAGTTCAGATAGTCACTAAAACTGTCTTGACAGTCCAACTGTCTGACAGCTCTTGGTTTTCTGTTTAAATAAATCAAACAGTCTTAACACCTTCACATCAGACCACTTCTTCCTCTTGATTTGTGACACAGTCTGCCTCAGTAACGTCCACACTGAGTCCACCAGACATTGTCTTTCTGTTATCAACCTCCCCAACAAGAATGTGTCATCTTCACATTGTGTGAAGTTTGTTTTTTTACCCTTTCTTGCTACATTAGCCGTGCTCTGCTTCCTGCTGTTTCTTGTTCATGAATATTAATTCAGTGTGTTTCACTGCCCATTTAAAGGCACCTGTGGGCGGGGCTCACCTGCACCACATTTTGAGTTGATTGTGATTTATAAAGGGAAACATGTGTGGGACATGTGTGCGCATTGTGTTGTAAATCAGGATAATTCTGTGCATTGTTCATACTTCACCTTTTGTCAACTTTCCTGCACACAGTTTTATAAATGAGGCCCCTGGCTGTGACAACAGCGAAGAATTGCCACAACACAATTTAAATAATTGTGTTCACGTATCAAACTGGCGTCTTCAGACAATATCTCATGGGCAGAGATTCGCTGGCGGTCACCATCATTTTGGCGAGGCTTGATCAGTCTGACATTGTCAACATATAAACGCTGCGGTGACGCTCGGCTGTGATTCATCATAAAGACCCATCAGATGGTAGACCCGCCCCTGTTACATCTGTGACGGACTGATCTCCTGCAGCGGTTATTTTTAACCTTGAAGAAATGAAGCATGTCGAGCTGAGGGAGTCGCTCGCTGACAGGTGTTCATGAAAAGAGCACAGCTGTGAGATTAAGATTATAATCTGAGTGGAAAGACACATTACAGATATTACAACCTGGATTAAAGTCACAGATTACCCCACCCACCCACCCCAATCCCACAACTTTATTTAACACACCAACAACAACGAAAAACAACAACCTGCTGTCTACGTACGGAGATGAGCCTGTCAGACAGAGAGCAGGGCCAAATCCTGTCAAATACTGTCACTGTGTTGTAGGAGGAAGTGTGAGGGTGCGTCTGTGTGTATGTGTGTCTGTGTCTGTGTCTGTGGATAAACCTTAAAAAACAACCTGTGAGTCGGAGCTTGCCGTCACACACACGTTCTGCGGTCCTGAACCTTTAGACTGTCATCTGAAGACCGACGTGTCCTCACAGAGACAACGGTTCAAGTGGACAGACAGTGGAGATAATATGCTGCTGATGACATCAAAAATATGATAAATTGATGTAAATGTGACATTTAAAATGAAAAACAAAAATGTTGGTTTAAAAATTAATCTGTGAAGAATTAGCATTTATTATCTTGTAATAATGAGTTTAGTTTGATCTTCAGATCATCAGGATGAGACACCTGCTCAACAACAGCAACTGATGTCTTGCGTCCTCGCAGTCCTGTCATGTTAATAATGTGTGTGTAGTTCCTGAGCTGCAGGTGTCTCACCTGGCAGCTGTAGCTCCGCCTCTATTTACGTGATCATGATCAGAGCTGGAGGACACATCACAAGGCTTCACAAGGTTTTCCTCACATTTCTTTTAGTGCTTTAGTTTTGCCTCCATGGCGAGCTGCTTGATTGGCTCATTTCATGCTGCATTTCTATTGGTTGGTTAGTAGACGTAGGTGGTGACAGCATCACACTGTCAGAGTTTGATCCCAGGCTGTCTTTGATCACAGACCGTGACAACGACCATCCTTGACCCTCTCTGACTGTGTGACATAGGACCACCGTGTTAGAGCCACGCCAAAGATATCAACACGTTTCTTTACCGCTGGTCGTCTTCAGTCTGGGACAGACCAGAGTCACACAGTGTGCACCAACTGGATTTTAGATGAATCCTGTTTTCTTCCTGAAACTGTAGTTCCATTTTCTTCTTCGTGTTGTTCTCTGACTGATACTGACCTGCAGGTAGATTTATTTATTGAAGAAACAAGACAAAACAGAAACAAAACAGGGACAGTGCATATTGATGATAACATTTACATGTAAAGCTGCAAGATTATAGCCAGTGGCTAATTTCCATCTTTAGTCCCTGGGGGCAGGTTCATGTTAAGATAATAAAAGTACAGTAGTCAGATAAACAATAAGCATAAAACCGTGTACTCTTGACAGAACCAGAATTTGGGGAGCCACATAGGCGTAATTTATGGGGTGGATGGGTGGGTTGTAGTCCACCCAATAATCCAAACCACCCACCACAACCCCCCAATATCATATCATAATTATTGATAATGAATGTTAAAGCTGCCTTGTGGAGTTTTTACATATAAACCAATGTCCGTTACATTACAGCTACTGCCAAACGAGTTATTAGGATGATCATTAAACAACAGTCTCTGGTTTGCTTAGAAGCGCTATTGCCTCTCAGGAGCGACATTCCCGCGGTGTCGCACAGGAAATGACACATTTGACATAGAGTTCAAAGAGCGCATGCGCAGTTGGAAATGTCGGAGACGACGAGGCTAGCAGAGGAGCTACTGAAAGATGTCTGAAAACCCAAACAAACGGCCCAGGAAAGCTTCCGAAGCCTCTGGAGCTGGTCCCGCTGATCCTCCCCAACCTCCCCGACGTTCAGAAGAAGGAGAAAAGGCAAAACGAGAGAGTGACAAACGCAGAAATCAAACCAGAGTAAAGCCTGTTTCACACAGAATGTGCAAAGCGCAGCCCTCCGCCGACGAACCCATTCATTGTGTATGTGCTATCATGGCGCAAGAGCTGTCTGTATATTTGTTCATATAAAATAAAACAACGAAAATTTTTGGGTGGTAAATAGGTGTGTCATTTAGCTTTAACTCTGACCTCTGGATATATAAAGCAAAAAGCTAACGTTAGCATTTTGAAGAGGGATGGACAAGACTGAGGCTGCAAGGTTATACGTCTGTGGACATCCACTAACAGCTTATCAACTAGTGTCAAAATACACATTCATGCAGCATTATATAAACGAAAAAAACAAAAAACATTGCCATTAGTTACCTCATCTGATGAATCCATCTTTTTTTTCCTTTTTTCTCCCTACTTCACCAGTTACCTGGTCAGGAAAACTACCGTTACAGAGAGAGAGAGAGAGAGAGAGAGAGAGAGAGAGAGAGAGAGGGCAGAAAAACACGGCAGATGGCGCAAATGGGCAAAACTCCACAGGGCAGCTTTAAGTATTATAAACACGACAATGTGGTAGATTTTCTCAGTTTAGCAGTCCCTCAATAACCACACGCCGAGACGTCAGCCGGTTTAGCTGGCGATTTATTTCTGGTTGTCACACAGGCTACTGTGGGCCGTAGCCACGCCAAAAACAAAAAAAGGCCAACAGAAAAGTTCGTTATCCACACGAGTGCCGCCGTCTTGTTTTTCCGAGAGAAACACACACCTACCTGCTTGCTGCAGCGTCTCACTCACGAGACGCGTTCGCAGACACTCAGGAAAACCAGCACTTAACATTTCACTAACACTTGGACAAATCAGTACTTCAACTTAACAGTACAGAATCTAGGCTAAATCTCTCTTATTTATAACACAAATAACAGTAACGTGGCCCAGTTTGTTGCAGTATGAAGCATCCATGGTGGTATGAAGAAGGTCCAAGGGAAAAAGTAAGCCCAACCAACAATTTTAAGTTATAGGTTGGGCAAAAGAATGAAAATGTCTTCCCAACAGGAGGTACGCTCCAGTGCCACCACTCACGAGTCAAATAATGTTAACTGAATGAAAGTTGACTCCTGTCATGATGTCACTTCCTCCTGAAGGTAGCAAGGTCTCAGAGCTCCTGACTCTATTACCTTTTTTAACGTTATTTTATCCTTTTTAAGTTTTGAAAGTTCCATATATTTATCAGTTTTTCTTGCAATACAAGTCAGGTAGTACATTAAACAACAAAAAGCTGTGGATGGTGTTCGCAATTCTGGATATTTGGTAGATTCCCTCTACCCCGGCCTAGTCTCTCTGCTGCATTGGATCCAGCATTGGCTGAGGGAGCAGCTAGCCATCAGCTGAAGACGAGTCTGCAGCAACAACCTGAGGGAAAGGCCTAAGGCCCGGGTCCGGGCTCCCAGCAGCAGTCAGGCTCCTAAGCCCAGGCCCAAGCCTCCACCAGCAGCCAGGCTTCCAGGCCCAGGCTCATCATCCACCCATCCATCCAGCATCCAGTATCCAGCAACAAGTACTGTATATTGCTTATTGTTGTTTTATTTTTTGCTTCTTTTTTGTCCATCATGGGGCCCAAAAAAGTCAACCAGGAGGAGGAATCCTATTCATTGACTGTGATTCATGAGCTACTTGATCAGCAAAAATCATTCTTTAAAGACTTAATTGAGCAACAGGAAAGAAACTTTAAGACCTTTGTTCAATTATTTATGGATTCTACCAACCAAAGGATGGATACGATCATGAAAGATGTACAGGACATCAAGATCAGTTTCCAGTATTCACAAAAGGATGTAGACGATCTTAACAAAAGACTTTCTGACCATGCCATCGGTCTCAAGAACATTTCAAGTGAGTTTGCATCTGTCCAAGCTTCTTTTGATAAACATTCTGGAAAATCAGAATATCTGGAGAGTCAATCGAAGAAGAACAATATCATCATTGATGGAATCCCAGAAGAAAGGAGTGAATCATGGCAAATCACAGAATTTAAAGTCAAACAATTATTGGCTGACAAACTGGAACTTGATCCCAAAACAGTTGAAGTTGAGTATGCACATCGCAAGGGAAAATTTGAAGAGCAAGCAATCAGGCCGAGGCCTGTTGTGATGGAACTGCTCAGACTCAAGGATAAAGAGGAACTTCTAAGAAGAGGAAAAAAACTCAAAGGCACCAAGATCTTCATCAATGAGGATATTACAGACAATGTGAGACTGAAACGAATGGAACTGCGGCCTAAACTTAAAGAGGCACATGACAAGGGGCAGATTGCATGTCTACGGTATGACCAACTGATTGTTCACCAACCACGTTCTTCTTCAATGATTTGATTCGATAACTTGCTCATATTCTCATCTTGGTAACTGTCTCAGAATTCATTCTGTATTATTATGAATCAAAACGACACATCAAATATAACATATTTCCAAGAGATCTGCAGTACATGCAAAAAGAGTATAAAAAGCTCAGTATATGAATGTGGTATCTGCAAAAGAGGTTATCATTTCAAATGTACACGCTTGAATTATTCAAAGGTATTAGACTGGGTAAATTGGACCTGCCAAAAATGTACATCAGAGTTTCCTTTTCATGGTCTCGACAATAATGATTTAATTTCGGTAATCAATGGTAAATCACTGAATGCTGATGACAAGCTTCTATCTTTTGTCCATTAAAAATAAATAGCACAAGTTGTAGATATAATGACCATGATCCTGATTCAAATTTTCTAACCTTTTTGCAGAGACCAGATACATGTAAATACTATGAAGAAGAAGAGTTCAAACTGTTATGCCAAAGCTTAACACACTCTGCTACATCCAATCCATTTTCTATTTTTCATCTCAATGTTAGGAGTTTATCTAAAAATTATGACAATTTGACTCATTATCTCTCATCTTTGGATCATAAATTTGCAATTTTAGCTTTAACTGAAACATGGCTTTATGAATCTGTGGTTTCACTATATGAACTGCCTGAGTACGAAGCCATTCATTGGATGAGAGGAATGAGAACTGGTGGAGGTGTATCTCTCTTCATCCACAATAGTTATCAGTTTGTCAGCAGAGATGATGTTATGACTTTTGAAACTAATGTTGCAGAATCTATTTTTATTGAAATTACTTCATGCCCTTCAGTTGGGGGAAAAAACATAATCATTGCATGTATCTATCGACCACCCAATACAGATGTTGATCTTTTTAATCAACAGCTTTCAGATGTTCTAGAACTTATATCAAAAGAGGGCAAAGTTTGTTATCTCATAGGTGATTTTAATATCAATCTTTTTAGGGAAGAGCATCATCCACAAACTGCAGAATTTT